>NC_141057.1:3102500-3282500 GCF_041138505.1 Cibotium barometz | reverse complement strand
TCATGCTCTCCTTTACTTGGTAAATAAGCCATGTTCTACTCGAAGAATTGTTGGATGGTTTGTTATTCTTTTAGAGTTTGACTTTACCGTCTCAGTTAAGCCAGGACGATCACATCAAAGAGCTGATCACTTGTCAAGAATCACAAATGGGGAAGCTCCCATTGGAGTGAATGATGACCTACCAGATGCTACATTGTTTATGATTGAAATTGCTCCACGATGGGCTAAAAATATTCTTGAAGTTCTTTCCATAACAACTTCCTGGCCAAAAGAGGACCCAATAAGGACTATTGCACGTCTAGAAGAGTCTGAGTTTTATACTCTTATCTCTAGCAGGCTGTATAGACAAGGTGTTGACCAAGTTTTGCGACTTTGTTTAGACCCTGAACAATATGAGGAGACCATTGCTGAGGCACATGTGAGCTTAGATGGATTACATGTTTCTGAGAGAGGAATAAAAGCTTGAGTGGGTAAGTTATCTATATGAGGTCCCTATGTGAAGTGTATGATTTATTGAGATGCAAGTAGTCTCAGTTAAGCCAGGACAATCACATCAAAGAGCTGATCACTTGTCAAGAATCATAAATGGGGAAGCTCCCATTGGAGTGAATGATGACCTACCAGATGCTACATTGTTTATGATTGAAATTGCTCCACGATGGGCTGAAAATATTCTTGAAGTTCTTTCCATAACAACTTCCTGGCCAAAAGAGGACCCAATAAGGACTATTGCACATCTAGAAGAGTCTGAGTTTTATACTCTTATCTCTAGCAGGCTGTATAGACAAGGTGTTGACCGGGTTTTGCGACTTTGTTTAGACCCTGAACAATATGAGGAGACCATTGCTGAGGCACATGTGAGCTTAGATGGATTACATGTTTCTGAGCAACAAACAATACAAAGAATCCTCCTTAATGGATTCTGGTGGCCTAGAATGAGTGAGAATGTGGTATGATATATTGGAGACTGTCCTAAATGTCAAAATCAAACCCCAGTAGTATATGCCAATTTGTATTCCATCTCTCTCTTACCTGAATGGGCTTCATATATTGTGGAATTTCTCAAACATGGTCATACTAACCCAGACAAACCAAAACACAGGCAATGTCTCATTGAGATAGAGGCTGAAAACTATACAATGATCAAGGATCAATTGTACAGACGGGGGAAGTATGGAAATCTGTGCTTAGTAGTTCTTGAGAGCCAATATCTAGAGATCCTTCATCATGCACATGCAGGGATAGCCAAAGGATACTTTTCAGGACCAACAATAGCCAAGACTATTTTATGGTCAAGATTATGGTGGCTAACGCTTCAACAGGATGCCTTAGAATATGTCAAAAGATGTGACAAATGTTAGCGCACCAAACCTCCTGTTACTATGGATGAAATGCCTTTGCGACCTATCATGGCTACAAGAGCTTTTTCCAAGTGGGGAATCGACTTTGTAGGACCAATCAAGCCACCAGCTAAGCATACTCATAGTGAGTATATCATAGTGGCTACTGATTATCTAACTAAGTGGGTGGAAGCTAAAGCTACGGTCAAGAACGATGCAAGGACTACGGCTAAGTTTCTCTATGAGTATGTCTTTACATGCTATGGGCTACCTATTGAGATTGTGAGTGACCAAGGGGTACAGTTCATTAATGAAGTGATAGAGTTTCTTCTTGCAGAATTCATGGTCTTACATAGACGATCTGCCCCTTATCATCCTCAAGCCAATGGGCAAGCCGAGAGCACCAATAAGACAATTTGCACAGCATTGACTAAAATAGTAAGTGAGAGTCGTACTAATTGGGAAACAAAACTCCCTTTTGTACTATGGGCTTATCACATTGCTTACAAAACGGCTGTAGGAACAATATCATTTCAATTGGTATATGGTCTCAATGCCATTCTACCTATTGAATTTCTTGTGCCAACATTAAGAGTGGCTAAAGAACTGGAGTGGACAGGTCATGAGTTGTCAAATAGAATTGATGAGCTTGAACGGCTAGATGAAACTAGGTTGCTAGCCATAGCAGGCATGTATGCTGAGAAGAGGAGAAGAAAACACTGGCATGACCAAAACATTAAGACAAATCGTTTTAAGCAAGGGGATTTGGTCTTACTATTTACATTAAAAAACACAAACGTAAACTCAAAAAGCGTGGTATAGGACCTTTTGTTGTTAACGAGCTTACACCTAGCGGAGCTGTTAAACTTGAGACACTCGACGAAGCGCAAATGCCTAGCTTTCTGAATGGAGTCGTCTCAAGAAGTATGAACAACCTCTAACTGAAGAGATGATTAGCCAGCTTCATAAAGCAGAAACCTATAAGGAAGGGCTAGAGAAACTCAAGGAACAAGCTAAACGAGAGGCTAAAGAGCGTCAAACTCAAATACAAGCGAAACAGCAAGCCAAAATCTGGCTAAAGAGCGTGAAATACAAGCGAAACAGCAAGCCAAAATCATGGCTTTAACAACAGTTGGTAGTGATGATCTTGAGGAGGAATTTGTGAAGCCATTCACTCTTCACCTTCAGCTTCTTACTACTCAGAGCGAAATCAAGACTGCTACTTTGATTGAATCAGGAGCTGACTGCAATATAATGTCCTACACCATGTGGGAAAATTTGGGTCAACCTGATCTAGCTCCTTCAACTCTATCTTTCCAAAGCTTTTCAGGCTTACTAACGTCTAGTCTGGGAAAGATTTGCATCAAAGCCCAAATTCAAGAGCATACAACATACATTAGCTTCCAAGTGGCCGATAAAGGACAAGCCATTGTGGACATCGTACTGGGACGACAGTGGTGGATGGGCCAAACCAATTTCTAAATCAATTTGGCCACTAGGAGTTATACATTAGAAGCAAACTCCGTTGCCCTTACAGGGAAGAGTTCAGAGCTCGAAGACCCACCTCAACAAGAGCAAGCTATCACCTAAACGGCCGCAAAAATAGCCCGGAGGCCAAAAAATACCAACCCCCTCCACTCCAAAGACTACTCCATTGTCAAAAAACAAGAGACAGCCAGAGCCATCTTCTTCACTTCATCAGAAACAAACCCTTGAACAAACTTGATGGATACCAAGGACAGTTCTTCAAGCTCAAGGCTTCTACAGGGGCAACAATATGTTATGGCTGCCTAAGAAGAACCAATCTCAAATATCATTCAGAAATAGAGCACAAGATAGTGTCATCCACTCAATACCTCAAAAGGCAACTCCTCCTACACCGCCAACAACCAACAGAGCTTGTTTCCCACCCTTAACAATCAAACAACGAGCCTTTCTTCTACAACAGAAGCTTTTTGGAAAATCCTCAATTGGCAAAATTACTCTAGAAAAGGAAAGCATACATAGCTTGGGTACTAACCTTTTTATGATCAGGACACAATTCTAAAATCATGATTAACTTACAAGAACTTCATCATGGACCTTTGGGAAGACTCTTGCAATCCATGTGTGAACCCAGATAGCACTGATCCTAACCATCAGGGGGACTAAGGCATCCCACCATTCCAAATACATTCCCGTTTATTTTATGCACCATTAGGAGAGGAGTGCTATGGTAGGCACTTTGTAGATCTCTATTTTCAGCAATATCATCCTTTCCCACATTGATTGTGCACGTAGAGTGTTAGGTGCAGCATCTCATATCTGCTGTGCGGCAGTGTGTCGAACATACTTCGGCGGACGTTACGGTATGGGAATGCTACAACAAATTGTTGGAGTCACACCTCAACGCCATGACATGCTATCAGCCATTGTTCCAGATAGTGGGCCACAACAACGTCGACTTCCAAATGAAGAAAGTGCTCAAGAATGGCATGATGGGAATTTAGAGCTACTCACACCTCCGATCCTAGAGGTCCTTATTCCAACAAATGCTAAGTGCGAGTTCTAGATCAATGTCAGAGAGTTCTTGGACCAGTTTGGAAATCAAAGATGCCTTGTCAACCTACCCATGATACCCATGCCATATCATAGTGATGATGCACTCCTTCCATTACCTTTGTCTCCAGGAGCAGGTTTTCAAACCGGCTTGTCTCTACATCCCGAGGAAATCAATGACGTTCATCCTGCAGATGTAGAAGCGGATCCACCACAGCATGTACCTTTCGTACATAATAAGAGCTTCAGCCAGGGCACTTTTTTCCCATTGGGTTTTTTTGCCTCGTCCAAATCTGGTAAGCAGCACCACTGTGTTTATCTTTTTCTCTACTTATTTTCTTTTTAGTTTTGGTTTTGTAGCAATAAAATAGGTATGCAAGATGAGCTAGATCCTTTACCTTAATACCATAGCTAGGAAGGGGGAGCTAAGATAAGGAGAGTATCAACAATTGCAAGCAACAATTCAACGGATCATCACAATCATGATTCTAGGGGGTACCAAACTAACCTTCAGTGTTATTATGATTTTCTATATTCTGCTTGTATCATGATTGTATTTGCATAAATTTTACATGGCAATGCATCTTCAACGAACCTTTTTTTAAAAAAACAATGTGTGTCGTGTAAAATTGGAAGTCTAGGTTTGAACTTAATCATTGTGACCTTGGATAACTGAGTTAGACATGTTTTTGGTTCAAAATAGAGTTATCCCTAGGTAAATACTTAGTCCTTGCTAAGGAGTTGCTTAGGACCCTTCTTATGACACTTACATAGTGATAGCCGTTTTTTCGACTATCCACATTGCCACAGGGAGCTACCTCGGCCAAGGAAAATCACATAAACTCTTTGTCATAAATACATTTTCATTGTAAATAGGCGTGTGTGCGTTAGGGACTTTACCCATATCTTCTATATATTTTTTATTATAAAAAAAAAAGTTTTTGCTAGCTACTCATCAAAAAAAATAAAATTATTACGGCCCATTTTGTGTAAATATTTCATTTCATATAAGGGCCTAAATATGGGGGTCTCTATTTTCTCAAATATGTAAATACTTCATTAGGTGTGTGTATTACAAAATCTAAGTATATTTTATTTATTTATTATCATTATTATTTCTTCATAATATTTTTGGACCATCATTGTACATATGCTTCAACTTCACCATGCATAAGTAACTCCTATGCTCTCACATTTCCACCCACACCATGTAGAAATCCTACTACCCAAATCACTTTTTCCCTTAGACTATTTCATCTTTTATTCTCTCATCTACCCTAAAATAATGAGGGTCTCCCTCCCCTTTGACTTCCATAGTTTAGTTATTTTGTATATATTTTTTACTATTAAATATTTTATATATTTTCATTAAATACTTTTTCATATATCAATTATTTTTATATATTTTATTCACAATTAGATCTCTTTGTTTATTTTATTTTCCTATCATAATAACCATATTGTCATGATATGTTGACTAGTTAAATACTAGCTTGTTTTTTCTTATTATGTAAATCCTTTATAAAATGGAAAAAATCTCCTCCATGCAAGTGTCCACATACACTTGAGTCTCTAAGGTCAGGGTATGATGTATTGGGGGGCTCACTCTTGGAGCTATCAAGAAATTCCACCAATGGGGACCCACACAAAGATTTTAAAAATTTAAAAAATACATAATGCTGCTGAATTTTTTGCACCCGCCTCCACTCTGAATTTGGACTGGTCATCAAAAGACAAAAGTTAGCTCGGCAGCTCAGAAATATGCTCAATTTTTTTGAGAATTTTTAGAGCTAATGGCGGTGAGATATGAATTTTGCATTAGACCCCAGTCTGCCCACTTTTTGGCAAGGTACACCTAGTCTCTTCTCACCTCCCTTACACATTCATCACCTACACACTTACTCATTCCTTTCTCACTTCATCAAACCTGCAAACTTCATGTCCTCTCTCACCCTCTCCACCTTTTCCCTCTCCTTCCATCTCCATTTGCTCTCATATCTACTCTACACCCATACCTCATCTCCATTTCTCTCCCTACTACTCCCATATTACTAAATTATTTTCCCAATCTCAAAAAATACATAAAAATTCAACATGAATGTATCATATTAGCCTCTGCAAATATGGGGTTTCCATCTACAAAAATCCCCATTTTCTTCACCTCAATCAACTTTTTGTGGCATCAAATGCAAGGAGACCGACGGTTAACTTAAAGATCTACACATGGGAGAATCCAAGCTTCTTCGAGCTTTCAACCACACAAGGATCTTTCCAAATCTTTACTCCTCACACTCATTTTGTACATTGTATTACTAACCTTTTATAGTGATTACTAACTACTAACCACTAACATTTGTAAATAAGCACTCACTCTACTACTTTTGGAGTAGGCATTACTACAAGTTATTTGCTCAAACCTCTACATCACACTCTCCTCTCATCTTCAATAATTCTCTCACCTTGAGCCCACATCCATGTGACTCAAGGGATAAGAAGAGGCCCACTCTCATTTCAAAATAAAAAATCCATAATCTATGATTTCTCATAATAAGATTGATTAGGCTTAATCCTAATTGGGGCTTCTCAAACCTATAAATAGAGCCCCCTCCATTCCTTGTAAAGAGAGAGATTACACACATTGTACACCACTCCTAACTCTAGTGTGTGTAAGGAGATAGTGAAGCTTGAAGCTTGAAGCTAGTTATGTCATTGTGAGGGCTTGAGTGATGCCATACTCCCTATCATAATTGTATCTTGCCTTTGTGCATCAATAAGATTAGTAGTTTGGGTGCAATTGTGTACAAAATCTTGGACTCCTACATCTCCAAAGTTTATTTAGCGAAGCGGTCCGATTTTTGATTTAAGGTAAATTTGATCCTTGTATTTTGTGGTGTGATTTTATGCTTGGAGGCTTGAGGGCTTGTTTTTGATTTGTTGCCTTTCAATTCATGGTAAGAGGGTTGTATGGTGAGAGGGCTCCCGTAACCTTAAGACCAAGTGCATAGCGACAACAAAATCAAGCTTATATTGTCTCTCTAAGTTCTTCTCCAAGTTTGGTGTGCATCTATTTGTGTTATGCTAGTCTCCTCCACACATAATACCATATGTTATGAGTGTTTGTTGAGAGTGTGTGTGTCTTTTGATTGATGTATATGGTTAGCTTGTATTGATTGGCTACAAGGAAAGATCTTTGGTGTCCTAGTTCACACACATAACTAGGTGGTGCCCCTTTTCTTGTTGGGTGTGTGGTTTTGGGGTTCTTATGTTTGTGTTGCGTTGTGCCCCAAGCCCATTGAGCAACACGGGAGCCTTGAGGAGTGCTTAGAGGCCGCTCTTCTTGTTGCCCGCCCCGGACTGTCCCAATTTTGGTACCCCCACTGAGGATCGAGCAGTTTTTGAATGGGTATTTAAGGTACATCGATCTCTCTAACACATAAATTTCCTTGTTTGCTTGTTGGGTATCATATTTTAAGAAGGAAAGTGGTACTTTTGTGTGATCTTTCATGAACAATCCACCTCCTCCTAATCCTCTTGGGATTCAATTCAACCAGTTTCATTGGGTGCACTCCATTAGAGTGAATGTTTGCATTGATAGAAAGATTTTCTACCAACAACGCATGGTTCTTCTTTTTGGTCCAGAAAGACTAAGTGAGATTTTAGCGTCACCTAATCCTGTCATACTTCCCATTGTAGATTACACCATTTCCTTTGATGTGCATATTTTTCTCTTGTTTTAGCTTAGTTTTATGAATCAAGAAGACTTATACCGTAGGCCAATCTCTTATGCTAGGCAAGAAATACACATAGTTGTTGGTAGTAAGTTACAATTTCAGCGTGTCATTCGTCGTATGTTTGGACCTAGGCAAGTAGCAACCATTAATGCCTCAGTTAATCCATTTATTTTGCCTTTCATTTGTTATGAAATAAGCTTTGACGTCTACATTTTCATTCTACTTTGAAAAAGAAAAAAAAAGAAAAAAAAAGAAAAAAAAGAAAAAAGAAAAAAGGAGTGAGAGAGATAGAGAGTGAAGGAAGACCTTTGAGCAATCATATTTGTGCTTCCTTCTTCTCAAGCATCGATACCACTAGGCAAATGAGTGGCTATCCCTTATTCTTTGGAGAGCCCGGTGAGGATGCCGAGTTATTCTTATCAAACTTTAGAATGGCACTCCACATAAAGAGAGTGGTAGGAGACCAAGAATGCTTAGACATGTTTGACTTGGTCCTACGAAGAGATGCTTCCACTTGGTTTCAATCTCTACCTGCACCCGCACGAGTAGATTACAAGGGGGTCATGCAACTTTTTAGAGACAATTACTTCACTCCTTTGAACACAGAAAAGCTATGGCAAGAAATAGTTGCTCATAAGCAAAAGGATCTAGAGGACTACTTGAGTTATAAGCAAGAATTCTTCCGTCTTTGGACTCTTTGGTTGCGTAGTCTTCCTAACCCTGGAGATGGTGCAGAATTCTTGAAGAAGGAGAGATTTATTGCAGGGATGTACCCATCACTAAAATTGCAAGTAGAGTCAGGAGAGCCCACAACATTTGATGCTGTTGAGGCTAGGGCTACCAAGAAACTCCGAAAGATGAGGTGTATGCTTGGGGGGGGGCTTTTTCTTTGATGACTCAAAGCCTAGGGAAGAGGTACAGTCTTGCACTCGTAAAGAATTACCTGAGGTCACAGTCGAGGTGATAGAAAAGTTAAATGAGTCTTTAAATAACTTGTCTATCCACTTTGCTCAAGCTGTGGAACAGAAGGGCCAAGCTAAAAGGGTTGAAGAACGAGAGCAATGACCTAGGCGAATCTTACAATGTTGGAATTGTGGAGAGTCAGGGCATGGGATGTATAATTGTCCTTGGCCTCGTGGGGAGCCAAGGAAGCCTAACATGAATTATCCAGTGATGAATGCAGGTGAAGGTACTAGTCAACAACAACCGATGATTTTACAGAGGCCCAATGCAACAAGACCACCTCCACGAGGAGTGGAAGGAATGCCACCCTTGCCGGACCCAAATGTACATGTGGTAGAGGTAACAAAGGCCAAGGAGGTAGACATTGAAGCAAATGGTGTCAAACGAGGGCGTGGAAAAGAGAAGGAAAAGGAGGGTGTGGCATCACAAAGTGACCATGGACGAGGAAAGAAAGTGAAGGAAAACAAGGAAGTCAAGAGGAGACGACGTCGTATAAACCTCCAAGATTTCCCCCTTGGACATGGTATGGCTCCATACAACCTTTTGGAAGACATGAGAGATAAGGGTCCTGATATCTCGTGGCCTCAATTTCTAGCCTTATGCCCACAAGTTAGGAGGGAATTAACAAAGGCCGTGAGCACTAGGAGAAAAACAAAAGAGAATGTGCCTGTTGTAAAAATTTCACAAGCCGAGATGGATGAGGACATTACACCTATATTAGATTGCTACATCAAGGGAAGGCTAGTTAAGAAGGGTCTAGTAGATGGGGGTGCACAAATTTGCATCATGACAGAGGACCTTATGTAAAAACTAGGCATGCATATTCATGAAACACTTGAAATTAAGGTGAAAATGGCAAACAATAGCAAAGCAAAGTGTCTTGGGATTTGTAAGAATGTTTCTGTGGAAGTTTTTGGCATTAAGAAGGTTGTTGATTTTTATGTTATGTCTACCAAGGGAAGTGGTTATCCATTTATTCTAGGTAGACCATGGCTAATGAGAATGCGAGCTTTGCAGGATTGGGAAAATGGAAAGTTAATTTGTAGGAATGAAAATCGTAAGAAGATTATCTTTGACATGAAGGAGCAACGACAAGAGGAGATAAATGAAGAATCTTCTCAAGGCGAAACAGAGGAGGATTGGACCGATGATGCCTCAGAAGAAGAAAGCAGCAGTAGCACTATGGACGAGGAGTCTTCCATTGAAGTCATGGGGGTAAGATTCAAAGCAAAAGACAAATAGACACCCTCTCAAGGTTTGGAGGAGGCAGGCTCTCAAGAAGACCAAATTGTGCATGATGAAGAAATGTTTGATGCTATGCTCTCAAAAACGCTTACATCGGAGGAAGGAGAGGAGTTTAAATGTGTACTAAGGAAATTTCCTAGGTTTTTTGCTAAAGATTACACAGATGTGCGTGGCGTAGAGGCCATTCAACACAAGATCGAGCTAAAGCCAGAAGCCAAACCTAAGGCACAAAAGCTACGAAGACTAGGAGTCATCAAGGAGCAAGCACTACTCAAAGAGGTGAGGAAGCTTCTAGCAGCGGGATTCATATATCCTGATCGTCCACTCAACGAAGCAACAAAAAGGGACCACTTTCCTCTTCCATTTCAAGATGAGATCCTAAATGAGGTAGCAGGTCATGAGAAGTATACAATATGTGATGGCTATTCGGGTTACTTTCAAATTGGGATTGCATTGGAGGATCAATTGAAAACAACCTTCATCACTCCTTGGGGTTGTTATGCTTTCAGAGTCATGCCATTTGGTTTAACCAATGCTCCAGTGACATTTCAACGTTTCATGAACATGGTGTTTCAAGCATTCTTTGGGAAATCCATTAGAGTGTTCATAGATGATTTTTGCATCTATAGCTCTAATCATTGCATGTGCAGAGGGTGGAAGAAGGCTTGAAGAAACTCTACGACATGGGGGGCCAACTCAATCCCGACAAATGTCATATTGGTGAGGATGAAGTAATCTTGCTGGGTCATAAGGTTTCTTCCAAAGGCATTGAGGTGGATCCTACAAAGGCAAAGGCTCTTATCGACCTACCATCTCCAAAGAGTCTCAAGGAAGCCATCTCATTCATTCAAAAGGTGAAGTACATGTCACGCTTCATTCACTTAGCCTCAGAGTTACTTCACCCCTTATAAAAATTGACTCAACAAGTAGAGTTTGCATGGTCTAATGAGCTTGAGGAGTACTTTTGTAACATTAAAGTCATTTTGTCAGAGCTACCAACACTCATGCCTCCTTGTTGGGAGTACACTTTCTTTGTTAGCTCTAGTGTTGGAAAGGAAACAGTGGGTGTAGTTTTGTTACAGCAAGATCCTCACAGTACTAGGATGCGGCCCATCTACTTTGTTAGTAGGGTCATGAATGTCATGGAGAAAGGCTACACGGAAGCAGAACTCATGATGCTTGCTCTCATCTTTGCGGTGAGAAAATTTAGATCCTACTTGTTACCAAAACCTTTTGTAATTCTCACTACAGAAAATTTGTTTCCTTGGGTGTCTTCTCAAATGACTATCAGTGCTAGAATCACAAAGTGGGTTATGGAATTGCAAGAATTCCAATACTCTTTCAAGGTAGAAGATAGTGTGCGTGCACAATTGGTAGGGATTCTCACTTATAGAGTGCATGAAAAGGAGATTAAGGTGCCTGAAGTAAAGACCCTACCATTGCCACCACCCAAAACTATACCTAATGCATTCACCTTGTTCTTTGATGGAGCTTTTAGAAAAGCCACAGGTAAAGCAGGGGGAGGGCTGGTGTTGCTCAACCCAAATGGAGAGGCAGTTATGAAGGAGAAGGTCAACTTGCCAAGTTCTACCAGCAACAATGAAGCAGAGTACGACATACTACTTCATGGTTTGAAGGTGTGCATCAATCAAGGGATACAACGTCTCCTGGTAAAAGGGGATGCACTTCTTATTGTAAGGCAAATTTTAGGCATTTGGGCATGCAAGAATGAAAGATTAAGGCAAAAGGTTCATGCTATCCGTAGGCTGTTTAATCAATTTGAGGAGGTGCAATTGTATCATATTCCTAGGAAACAAAATGAGGATGCTGATCTACTTGCACAACAAGCTGTTGCATGTGTTAAGAAGGAAATGCAAGTAGTAGTCTTGGCTACAGCAGCTATTAAGCAACCACGGTACCAAGGAATGGAGGCACTGGCTCCCATAGTGAGCTACATCTTGGAAGGTGAATTCCCACAAGACTTCACAAAGGCACAAAAGAGGAGGCTCATGAAGAGGGCAAGTTCTTTCTTGTTCTTAGAAGGTGCCCTCTACCAAAAAGGAAAAGATCAAGTGTGCAGAAGAGTACCAACAACCAAGGAGATTCCAGCCATTTTAGAGGGTTTGCATGAAGAAGCATGTGGTGGCCATTTTGCGCAAGAACTAACTGTGAAAAAGATTTTGCTTGCTGGGTATGTTTGGCCAAGCTTACATGTGGATGTCCAACATTGGTGTAGGAGCTGTCATAACTGCCAAGTCAATGGTAATAAGAGGTTGCTACATGGTCCACGCCAATTAGTCATTGCAAGTGGTCCATTTGAAAAATGGGGCATTGATGCTATGGGTCCACTACCTAGAACTAAAAATGGAAAATTGTACATCTTAGTGGCCATAGACTACATGACTAGGTGGGTGGAGGCTCAAAGTGTGGCAAGGGTGAATGGAAAGACTGTAAGCAAATTTGTTTACACTCATATATGTTGCAGATTTGGCACCCCCTTGGAGATTGTTTCTGACAATGGTCCAGGTTTTAGAAAAGGTTTGCTCACCGAAGTTTGTGAAGAGCTTCATATTTCACATCATCATAGCACACCCTACTATCCCCAATCAAATGGGTTAGTTTAGAAGGCTAATGGTGTCATTGCAGGAATCATAAGGAAGATGGTGGAGAACAAGACGAAGCTTTGGGATGAGTTCCTTGATGGAGCACTATGGGCATACCGGACTACCTACCGAGAAGCAACGGGGTTTACGCCCTTTCACTTGGTTTATGGTCAAGAAGCATTGCAGCCTATTGAGCTCAACATTCCAACAATGCGGCTACATGGAAAAGGTGGACTAGGAGATCAAGATGCATGGGTAGATCAACTTCTCACTTTAGTTGAGCTAGAGTGGAAAAGAGAAGCTGCATACGAGTGTTATAGAAGCAAAGCCATGCAAGCAGCAGAGAAGTTCAATGCAGCTTTGAAAGACAAGGGCATCAAAGAAGGAGATCTTGTGCTAAGGTATGACAATCGACTTGATAATCGGTTTGATGCCAAGTTTGAAACTAGATAGCAGGGACCATACATTGTCAAGAAGGTTTTCAACTCTAGCTATTATCAGCTCATGGATTTGGATGGCAAAGAACATTCTAAGAAGGTTAATGGCTACAAACTCAAGCCATACTTGAGTCGCATTCTATCGACAGACTTACAGAAGCAACCACAAAAGGGAGATAAAAGGGCATGTAAGTTATGTGGTTTGAGTGATGGATGTGGTGCAAAACACAAGGAACATAAGAAAGATGGACAAGAGAATCACATTACACCACTTGCTTTAGAAGGCCTACATTATGATGGTACATGAATATACCATCATCTAGGGGGAGGGCTAAATGATAGCCGTTTTTTCGACTATCCACATTGCCACAGGGAGCTACCTCGGCTAAGGAAAATCACATAAACTCTTTGTCATAAATACCTTTTCATTGTAAATAGGCGTGTGTGCGTTAGGGACTTTACCCATATCTTCTATATATTTTTTATTATAAAAAAAAAGTTTTTGCTAGCTACTCATCAAAAAAAATAAAATTATTACGGCCCATTTTGTGTAAATATCTTATTTCATATAAGGGCCTAACTATGGGGGTCTCTATTTTCTCAAATATGTAAATACTTCATTAGGTGTGTGTATTACAAAATCTAAGTATATTTTATTTATTTATTATCATTATTATTTCTTCATAATATTTTTGGACCATCATTGTACATATGCTTCAACTTCACCATGCATAAGTAACTCCTATGCTCTCACATTTCCACCCACACCATGTAGAAATCCTACTACCCAAATCACTTTTTCCCTCAGACTATTTCATCTTTTATTCTCTCATCTACCCTAAAATAATGAGGGTCTCCCTCCCTTTTGACTTCCATAGTTTAGTTATTTTGTATATATTTTTTATTATTAAATATTTTATATATTTTTATTAAATACTTTTTCATATATCAATTATTTTTATATATTTTATTCACAATTAGATCTCTTTGTTTATTTTATTTTCCTATCATAATAACCATATTGTCATGATATGTTGACTAGTTAAATACTAGCTTGTTTTTTCTTATTATGTAAATCCTTTATAAAATGGAAAAAATCTCCTCCATGCAAGTGTCCACATACACTTGAGTCTCTAAGGTCAGGGTATGATGTATTGGGGGGCTCACTCTTGGAGCTATCAAGAAATTCCACCAATGGGGACCCACACAAAGATTTTAAAAATTCAGAAAATACATGATTCTACTGAATTTTTTGCGCCTGCCTTCACTCTGAATTTGGACTAGTCATCAAAAGACAAAAGTTAGCTCGGCAGCTCAGAAATATGCTCAATTTTTTTGAGAATTTTTGGAGCTAATGGCGGTGAGATATGAATTTTGCATTAGACCCCAGTCTGCCCACTTTTTGGCAAGGTACACCTAGTCTCTTCTCACCTCCCTTACACATTCATCACCTACACACTTACTCATTCCTTTCTCACTTCATCAAACCTGCAAACTTCATGTCCTCTCTCACCCTCTCCACCTTTTCCCTCTCCTTCCATCTCCATTTGCTCTCATATCTACTCTACACCCATACCTCATCTCCATTTCTCTCCCTACTACTCCCATATTACTAAATTATTTTCCCAATCTCAAAAAATACATAAAAATTCAACATGAATGTATCATATTAGCCTCTGCAAATATGGGGTTTCCATCTACAAAAATCCCCATGTTCTTCACCTCAATCAACTTTTTGTGGCATCAAATGCAAGAAGGAGACCGGCGGTTAACTTAAAGATCTACACATGGGAGAATCCAAGCTTCTTCGAGCTTTCAACCACACAAGGATCTTTCCAAATCTTTACTCCTCACACTCATTTTGTACGTTGTATTACTAACCTTTTATAGTGATTACTAACTACTAACCACTAACATTTGTAAATAAGCACCCACTCTACTACTTTTGGAGTAGGCATTACTACAAGTTATTTGCTCAAACCTCTACATCACACTCTCCTCTCATCTTCAATAATTCTCTCACCTTGAGCCCACATCCATGTGACTCAAGGGATAAGAAGAGGCCCACTCTCATTTCAAAATAAAAAATCCATAATCTATGATTTCTCATAATAAGATTGATTAGGCTTAATCCTAATTGGGGCTTCTCAAACCTATAAATAGAGCCCCCTCCATTCCTTGTAAAGAGAGAGATTACACACATTGTACACCACTCCTAACTCTAGTGTGTGTAAGGAGATAGTGAAGCTTGAAGCTTGAAGCTAGTTATGTCATTGTGAGGGCTTGAGTGATGCCATACTCCCTATCATAATTGTATCTTGCCTTTGTGCATCAATAAGATTAGTAGTTTGGGTGCAATTGTGTACAAAATCTTGGACTCCTACATCTCCAAAGTTTATTTAGCGAAGCGGTCCGATTTTTGATTTAAGGTAAATTTGATCCTTGTATTTTGTGGTGTGATTTTATGCTTGGAGGCTTGAGGGCTTGTTTTTGATTTGTTGCCTTTCAATTCATGGTAAGAGGGTTGTATGGTGAGAGGGCTCCCGTAACCTTAAGACCAAGTGCATAGCGACAACAAAATCAAGCTTATATTGTCTCTCTAAGTTCTTCTCCAAGTTTGGTGTGCATCTATTTGTGTTATGCTAGTCTCCTCCACACATAATACCATATGTTATGAGTGTTTGTTGAGAGTGTGTGTGTCTTTTGATTGATATATATGGTTAGCTTGTATTGATTGGCTATAAGGAAAGATCTTTGGTGTCCTAGTTCACACACATAACTAGGTGGTGCCCCTTTCTTGTTGGGTGTGTGGTTTTGGGGTTCTTATGTTTGTGTTGCGTTGTGCCCCAAGCCCATTGAGCAACACGGGAGCCTTGAGGAGTGCTTAGAGGCCGCTCTTCTTGTTGCCCGCCCCGGACTGTCCCAATAGAAAACATGGCTAGATAAAATAATTAAAAATAAATAAATATAAATATAAATATAAATAAAAAATGGAGAGGAGAGTTAAAAGTGTTTATTTGCGGCCTATTGCTTTGCTAATCCTTGGTAGGCAAGGGAAAACTTTCCTGGACCGATGCCTTGGGTTGTAAAGAATAGCCATGCAGAGGCTAAGCAAGCAGATTCTTGGATAAGGCCTTGTCTTGGCAAGGAACCAAGGTCGATGCTTGTTTAACTTGGGATGGTCGCCATCATGCTCCAAATTCAAACTCTCTAACACCACCTCCAAAAAAAAAAACAATCCAATAATATCTTGCTATTCATTTCTGTGTTAGCTTTATAGGCAGTGGTCCAATGCATTCTACTTAGTATTGGCTAACTATTTCACTCTGTAGTCTTTTGAGTAGACAAGTTTCTTTTTCTAGTGGATAAAGCACTACACTGGGTTTTAAACATTCCTATCTCTGTTACTTCATGGGTAAAAGTAATTAAGCATCAAATTGAAACTTTCCAATCTTACATTTCTGTGTTGTCTTTTTTTCTTTACATTAGATTATGTTTAATGCGTATTGCCATGACTGTGTGCTCATGTGCTTGCTTTTGTGCATTGCTCTATCATAACCTAATGCTTTAAGTGCGCCCCACTTTGATCACTTTTTCCTTTCTCCTTGCAAGTCCCCTCATCAACACACGGCTTATCCATTTGCACCCACGCGCTCGAGGGCATGCGCGAATTAGGAAGGGGGGAATGTTCCAGGTCAGCAGCTGGAAACGGATGCATACAATGCTATGAGGAGTAAGGAGGAGTACGTGGACGTGGACGTGGACGTGGACGTGGACGTGGACGGCGGTCTCAAATATTCCCATCTCTATTTTATTTTTGTATAATCTTGTGGTCAGATGTAATTTTATGGCTAGAGGGCTCCATGGGATTTCCAATTTGTATGCATAGACTTAGGATGCCTCTTTAGAGAAATCCCACATAGTGAGATTTGGGAGATTAGGGGCCACTAGTATATAAAGGGGCCTCATTTGAGAGCTTGGACACACTTGAGCTATTCTATGCTAGAGCTATTCTATGCTAGAGCTCTTTTGAGAGAGTTACTCTCCCTCTTCCAAGAGGTGAAGACTCTACCCTCATCCTTCTCTACTTATGTATGAGTTAATCTCTTCTCTACCCATAACAATGATATGAGCTATTTCTTAATCCTTTTCTCTAATCACTTCTTTTTATGCATGTTTGCTGATTTTGAAGTAGATTAGTGAAGAGTGAGTGCTTTCATTAAGCTTATGCTTGCATGAGTATGATGTGTATGCCTCTTGCTATGTGTGTATGAATGAGTGGGTTTGTAGGAAAGAGCTTGATTAAGAGCTTAAGCATGATTAGTGTGTGTCAAAGCATGGCTGCTCTAGCTTCTCTCCCGTATAGGGGATAAGCTTCCATGCACCGCGGGTGGGTCGAGCCCTAGCTTTGAAAGGAGTGTTTACACTCCATTGGAAAGCTTGGTGATACTCATGCTTCTCATGACTACATCGTAGGGAGGTCGAGGCTTTCCCAGTGTGTGTGTGTGTGTGTGTGTTCAAAAGTTAAACATTGGCAAGGATAGAGATAGAGAGGGATATGTGGCGCACACACACACACACAGAGACTTTTAAAATCACCTTCTAAATCATAAACCTTGCACTGCAAGACGAGAGAGAGAGAGAGAGAGAGAGAGAGAGAGAGAGAGAGAGAGAGAGAGAGAGAGAGAGAGAGAGAGAGAGAGAGATTTACAAGCATCCATCAAGATGTTATGTGTGTGTGTGTGTGTGTGTGTGTGTGTGTATAGAAGTCGCAAATGAGATTAGAATAATGGCAAGGCATTGATCTTTAGCCTTCTCCATATTGTCCACAAAATAAGAATTTATTGATGGCATTCACGAGTCCAATCTCACTGGCAGTGCCATTGTCACTAGCATAGAGGGAGATGACATGCATGACAATTTCTCTATTTTTTTTAAGTTTGTATGAAACTTTGTCATTACTGTATACAGGCTTCAATTCACCAGTGAAAGAATAAATAGATTATAGGCACCTTTTGTTTTAACCACTTGTTAGGTGTACTTTAAAGGATTAAAGTACATCAATAAAACATTCTCTGTGCATTTCAAAACTCAATTGAAAAGAGCCCTTAATGAAACACTTTTCTTAACCCTTTTCCACTTACGTTTTGAAACACAATTGGTTTCAAAAACTGACAATTGAAAAGAGCCCTTAATGGAACACTTCCCTTAACCCTTTTCCACTTGGGTTTTGAAGCACAATTGGTTTCAAAACTCAATTGAAAAGAGCCTTTAATGGAGCACTTCCCTTAACCCTTTTCCACTTGCGTTTTGAAACACAATTGGTTTCAAAACTTAATTGAAAAGAGCCCTTAATGAAACACTTCCCTTAACCCTTTTCCACTTGCGTTTTGAAACACAATTGGAAAAGGGTTCTAATAAAACACTTCCCTCCAACTCGCTTTTGATTACGTTTCAACAAAAAGCAAGTGGGAAAGGGTTCGAGAGAACTTGGTATTTTTTGCTTATGTTTCCAAATGCACTAATCTTGGGCATCTGCTCACACTTTTATTTGAAAAAGCTATTTCACAATTTCTTTTGCAAAGGATTTTATTTTTAAAGGCTAATGTAGCTTCTACTTAATCAATTCAACTCTCCCTAATACTTAAGCTGCAGCGCTGCTACTTCACGTCCCTCCAGCAGCAAGTTGCAAGCGCAGCTCCCTCACTGCTGCCTCCCGCCGATTCCTCTACCTCCCTTTTCATTAAAGTTGCGATCTCCAATATGCAACCTAGCCAGTCCTTCACATGCCCCCACTTCAACCCCAAAAAATCCAATGTGGGAGTCTGGTAATAGAAGAAAGTGGCACTAATAAGCCTTTTAAATCAAGTTGGGTCTTCCATTAGTGATAATTTCCTGTTGCAGCTACTTAACTGCTCCATTAGTTAGGATAATCGCCTGTAACTATTTTCCAGTAATCTACCAAGCTACAATACTAACGACGATGATCATTACCTCCAGCAGCAGCAACAAACCTCTTCTTTGAGCTACACTCATTGCACCCTTAATCAAAGCAGTGCAAAGCATCTCCGACAGCAGGCACATAATAGACACACTGTTAATGTTGGACCTTACAATATCACTAATCATCGTAGCTGCAAACTTCCTATAGGAATGATTAGGCACTACTTAAGCCAAGGATCTCAGTGCTATGATTTTGCATTAATCAGCATTTAAGCATTGCATCAAGATCGTGCTACGACCGCTTGCAAATGTTCGATGCATGTTCCAGCAATGCGGCTCTGCATATGATAAATCCTTTGTAGCTGCTTGAAGGAAAAGCTAGAGATGAATTCAATGACCCGGAGTTCAACTACAGGGATCGAGAAACCAAATGATCAGCAGTTGTGGCTGCTGTAAAAGAAAAGCACTTTCAATCATGGGATTAATAAAACATTCTTGGGGTGGTCACTCATAAATATGTAAGCGTAGCAAGTGGGTTCATCAGAAGGTATTTTTAAAATACTTATTTTACACATTTTTTACATATAGAAGGGTACCATTTAAAGGGGGTATTCACTGATTGAATAGGACAAGGGTACTTCTTATTCACACGAAAAGTTCACAGATAAGGGATTTCTAAAATAGGCCTTGAACACACGTGATATAGAGGATTTACATACAGTGACCCCCGCCCCCCTCAAAAAGTTCACAGATAAGGGATTTCTAAAATAGGCCTAGAACGCACGTGATATAGAGGATTTACATACAGTGACCCCCTCTGCCCCCCCCCCCCCACCCGCCTTGCCCGAGAAAACACTATACTTTAAAGGATTAAAGAACATCATGTTTCAAAATTCAATTGAAAAGGGCATTAATGAAACACTTCCCTTAACCCTTTTCCACTTGCCTTTTGAAACACAATCGCAAAGGACGTCTAAATACCACTGAGAGCGGGTTGTCTATGTATGGCTGCGTGTGTGCCTCTGCCTGCATGTAGGATTCCCAACATGAAGGATAGATATGCATACTGTAATAAGCAAGTTTGCCATTTGCTCCCTTGCTTTGATGTTTTGCTTGATACGCTCGTAAGAGGTTTGATTGAAATATGTCCATGCATATATCTTCTGGTGCCATATCTAGATATCTATCCACTCCCCACCCTTTAAACCATTTTCGCATATCCAGCACCCATCCTGTTGAAAGCAATTTACTTTTCCACGTTTTTTGTAGGCGTGTACTAGCATCCCATGCCCGTTTGGAGAGCCTACTGTCATCCATTTGACGTACTCGGGTGGCATATCTCAGTAATCGGATCATAGCATGTACCTCAATTGGCCGACGGCCAATTTCCAAAAGCATAAGTACATATGGTGTGGTGCTTTTGATGCCCAAATGTCTACAAATAAAAGCTTTTTGCAGCTTCTCAATGTCTTTCCATGCAAATGAGGAGATGCTCCCCCCCCACACTTCCACTCCATATAATATCGTCTATAGAACATATGCATCAAAAATCATACAGCGTATTTTCCAGCATTTAGTATTTGTACGGCTGCAGTCGTTTTTAAAGTGATAATACTTGCTTTTCCCTGCCCGCTAATCGCCGCTCCACACATGTATGCCATCTGTGGTCTGCAGGTACCTCAATCCCCAAGTATTTGAAAGTAGATACTACCTCTATAGACTGTCCTTTGCATAATGTACTTTTGGTGGGTCTTTGATTGCTTGGTGCGCACAGCCATTAGCTTTGTTTTTGATACATTCACCGTCAAACCACTATCTTGACAAAACCATTCAAGAATCCCCATGAACTGCTACATATGTTCCCTAGTATAAGTATATGTAAAGACGACCACATCATCTGCATAAAGCAAGAGCAAGATGACAAACATACCAATATGCAGGCTTTTGGCTTCCTCTTCATTCATAACCGTGAGAAGTATTTCCTCTAGCTTATCAATGCATAAACCAAATAATGTAGGGGAGAGCGGGCAACCTTGTTTGACTCCCATATTACTCTCAAATACTTGTGAGACAGCCCGTTGCGACCTTTGAGGCAGCACACCACTCGTTGATATATCCTGTAAATTCCCATGCATACATCATTTGGGACCCCTAATCCTTGCATTCATTGTGCCATAAGCCAACCCTTGGTACGGTGTCAAAATCCTTCTTAAAATCCACAAAACAACAATACAAGGTTGCTCCCTCAAGCCGACTCTCATCCATAAGCACACGTAAAGTAACCAAATGGTCTATGGTGTTATGACCAGGGCGAAAACTTACTTGTCCCCATAAGCTCGTTTGTTATTACTTTCTGCCCATTTACTCAATTGCATTTCCAAGATAGTGCTGAATAGCTTTGCCATGGCTGAACTGACCATAATCGTGCGGTAGTTTGTGAGCAAATTGCGATCTCCTCCCTTATACAACGGTTGTATCCAATTCTCCTGCCATTCTTGGGGAAAACCATATGCAAAAGCATGATGTATCACATGCAACATAAACAGTCTCATCTCCTTTGTTGTCCATTTCAACATCTCCGCATTCAACTGCAAAGTATCACATGCTTTTCCATTAGCCATCTTGTTGAGGGCTGTGCCTCCAATGTTTCTAAAGTGAACAGAGCACAAAATGGCTGCATATGTACATCACATTTGATGGCTGTACCCCTTTATGCATGTAAAGTTCTGTAACATACGATAGCATGTCAGCATCTGTAAAATCCCCCATAACATTTGGCCGTCTGGTTTGCAATTTTCTCCATGCTTGCCTTGGACATTTCTCAAACTCCCTAGCATCTTCACTTTCTTTGGCCACCACTACATATCATCATCGCTTTTTACGCATGAGAGCATTATATCATATTTCCGTCTCACTTCGTTCTTGTCCCTTAGGGAGGATTTTCAGCTTTCTACGTGCAACTTTACATTCATCATCAAACCATTTCTTGCATGGCAATCCTTTGACATTTTTATGACTGCTCTTTGGTTTCCCAAAAACCTCTATAGCCGTATTTAACATCGCATCTCTCAAATCAGCCCATGTGCTCCTAGTAAGATTGCTCATAAGACTATCCAGGTGACCATTTCTTGCATGGCAATCCTTTGACATTTTTGTGACTGCTCTTTGGTTTCCCAAAAACCTCTATAGCCGTATTTAACATCGCATCTCTCAAATCAGCCCATGTGCTCATAAGATTGCTCATAAGACTATCCAGGTGACCAGCATATACTTGTTTCTTGTCTACATCAATACGGAATGCACCAGTACCTACTGTGTTCCCTGCATGTCCTACATGGTGGCAAATATCAAGTGTCAAGCCCAAAGCTATATGATCCGATTCTGGATGTTTTTCACCTAACCAGAACTCTTTGATCATGCATAAATCATTCATGTGTACCATTGCATAGTCTACCACACTAGAACCTCCACTGGCTGAGTAGCACGTGTATCCTTCAGTATCGGGGAAACAATTCATACCATTCAATATCGGCATGTGCAAACCATTAACCGTATTCATCAAGGCACGTCCATGAGCGTTAATGTCTGTATCCTCAGACTTCTACGCCAACATGCATCTACATCCACAACCTCTTCCTTGACTAGCTCATCATGCGCTATGGGCTGAAATTGCATACGTCTAATATGCGCATTTAAGTCACCTAAGACCATCACATGTCCTTGTTGCATATATGTGCATGCATCCATACTCAAATCTTCAAAAGGTTCTTGTGAATCCACTTCATGTCGTGCATAGAAGGGGGACTCCTTATGTGGAATGTAACATCCCGCAATGTACATCGGTGTAGTGTGCTTTAGCATAATCCATATGTACCGCTTATGTCGGTCTAGTTTACATACATCAATCATCCCTTCCAAATGACATTTGTATATGCATGCAACTCCTCCTTGCCCTCTTTTCCCTACATGTGGCTGATATACGCTATGAATTAAGTACCTTGGGATATTCAAAATTCTACATGTCTCTCGCTCCCATGTCTCGGCAAGGAACACAATGTCAGCATCACCAACCATAACATTAATGCTTTCACCTTTATGCCATGGAAACCCTCTGCAATTCCAAAACAACACCTTCACAAGAGAGAGAGAGAGAGAGATACCTTCCCTTGCCTTGGAAGGCTGTCAAGTTGTGTTGTTCAGCATGAGTTACACTCGTTACACAAGGCTCTACATGAGAGAGAGAGAGAGAGAGAGAGAGAGAAGAGAGAGAACTTACCATGATCCTCTAGTGACTGAGGGAAAGAAAGGTATTGCTCTAAGATAGAGAAAGATAGAGTCTGATAGCGTGCTTTACTGAAAGTGTCCTCCTGAGAGAGAGAGAGAGAGTTTTGTTGTCTATATATGCTTCCACCATTTTAAAAGGTGTGTGCCAACTTTGTGTTTAAAGCTATTGAGTTGGAAGAGCTACCTAGTGTGCCTATCATTAGGGAAAATTTGGACTCAAAAGTGGGCTGTTTCAACAATAATATAATAATAGACACATAGATTGAGTGACATGTAATCTACAAACAATATTCACCGGTGGTGGGACCTCTGTACAAACCCACCCAAAACGTGGAGAAACTCTTATCTTCATGAAATATTAAAAAAAACCATCACCTTGTCTTAAAATATTTAAAACCATTTTTTTGTCAGCACCTAACACAATAAAAGAATGTTTTCCACATTCCTGTGAGTGATAGACGTGGAGCACTAAAAAATTCTTTCCACCACCCCTAGAACTAATGAAGCTTGAATGCTTGGAATAGATAGATACACATTCTCCTGGTTATTCCCTCAACTTGGTTCCACTTTTGAATCTCGAAACATCTTTGGTGCCCAAAAGAACACACCGTCCCTCATTTCTTCTTCCCTCCTTGATCCACAAAAGCGGTTAGCTCAGTCATCCACTTTCTGCTACTTCTTCTTTCTCATACGTCTGTTAATCTATCATGGCACCCGAAAGTGGACTGAAACGAGCAAGGAGCAGTATCTCATCTGTTGTGTTGTATAACATAAAAGACGAGAACGAAGAATGGATTCCCCAAGTATACAGGAAGTACTCTTGGGTCACTATGCAGCCAGGAAAACGAGGCCACTACCGAGTGAAGGGAAAGGCATCTGAAGACTTGACCAAACATTGGAAAGGAAGGATCCTTGACTTTAAGATGGCACTAGGAGGGAAAACTGTCAAAGAAGTGTTGATCCAACATGTATTCATGCAAGAAGAGATCAACGTGGGACCATTGGAAGGACTTCCAAGACACAGACCACATTGTAAGTGCT
Source organism: Cibotium barometz (assembly GCF_041138505.1). Classification (NCBI taxonomy): domain Eukaryota; kingdom Viridiplantae; phylum Streptophyta; class Polypodiopsida; order Cyatheales; family Cibotiaceae; genus Cibotium; species Cibotium barometz. Next base: position 3,258,375 of record NC_141057.1, on the reverse strand, counting down.
TGTGTTTTGTATTTCAATGTTGCAAATAAGGTGATTGATATACATTTTTCTGCCTTGCACAGATTTGTACCCATCCAATCTTCAGGAGTGGGAGCTTGCACAATGCTTGACGGGATTCTTGAATGTCGTACATGGTGAGGTGGGGGAACTTCAATATGAAGGTCGCGCACCAAGTGATCTCGCAAGAAGTAGAACATATTTCTATGACTCATTTTATACCTTGCCCACTCAATCGAGTCGACATGGAAAGTTGGAACATATTCCGTTGCCCGCACACTTGATAGTCCTGAGTGGCCATTGCTTGACACAGAAGTGATAGAGTCATATAGGACCAAAATATTTAATGATATTAAATGTGCTATGAAGCCTAGCATTGGTGCAAGAAATGTCCACTTAAGTTTGTTTGTTCCAATTGCATGCTTTGTTCATTTATTTTCTGATTGTAAACAATTGAGAAAAACTAGAACAACTTTTGTGTGCAAAGATATAGATGAAGCCTGGCTTAATCATTTGTTTGACAAAGGTTGGAGAGTGAAATCATCAAAGGGAGATGATTTGATCGAATGTCGATTGAACACCTCCGACATTGCATTTCGGTGAGTGTTATGACATTCAAATGTATTTTTGTGAAACAGTTACAACGCTTATTTGATTATACTCGAAAAATTATCCTAATGATATTTTGGAATCAGATACTATATTGCCAGGCAACATCTGTGCATGTCATTTACTTATAGAAGGTGGCGATGGATCAACAACAACTGGGAAAGCATGGACCAAGATACAAGAGATGGCAGCCACTCTTGCTTGATAGATATAGTTATGATTCGACAGGGTCACCCATCTTTCACATTAGAAGTGGAAGAGAATTGGACTCTCGAATATGTTAGGAAGGAATTAGAAGTAGCTATTCAAAATCCTCCAGATCAATTTTGCTTCAAGCTCGATGGTCGGAAGCTAAGTAAAAGAAGAGAGCATCAGATCATTTGTAAAGATGTTGCAGCTCCACATGAATTGGAGGCACTAGAAGATATATGATGTGACCATGTATACGGTGGCAATGTATTTTCCATATGCAATAAACTTATCTATTCAGAACATTGCTTTTGTAATGCTTTATTGTTTAAAACAATGTAATGAAGGCAAAAATTCTCCAATTGAATTTTTATGTACACAAAAAAGGCTTAAAGTAAGAAAACAAGCAGTGATGAAGGAACACGGTAGCAAATTTGATCCTCTGATTTTCAAATTAAAAGTGCATTTACAATTGATGTTATCTCTCCAATAACACTAGATATGTGCAAAAAAATATAAATGTACATGTATAGCTGCATGGAATATTTACAAACGTACATTTGTTGGAAGAAGGAAAAAACTATTTATTACTGGAACCCATAGGTATCGGCTTCAGGATGGAGCCATGGCTCTTCTCCCAAGTATGGAGCCCATGTAAGAGGCTCAGGGGGGCCTATCCCCCCTCGTGGATTGGGCGGGATGAAATCCATTGGGCCGTCTGGAGGCATAACTTCAGCAACCTCGATCAATTTCGCAATCATTTCCTCCCTAAACGTTTGGACGTCTAGGTCCACGTAGCGAGACATTGATGGAAACTGCCATCACAATTCATCAAGGCATAAATAAGATCAACATGACAATATACAAGAAGATAAAAAAGAGTACGCATGGGTATGGGAGCTGAAAAAATGCTTACATCCTCTGAAGGGAGCTGAAAAATGCTCCGTAGCAGCAACATTGCATTAAGTGCAACCCTCCACCCACAGCTGTAGCCATCTTCTTGTTTGGGGACACGAACCCTTCGGATGGTCGATCGATCCAGGGTGTCGATATCCATGCCGAGGCTCTCGTAAGCTGCCATTAGTTTCCTGACACCACTGTAAACAAAGACCAATCATTATCCTGATCAATCCGGACTTCTAACTCAAAAAATAATATGTATCTTAATGATTTTTACTTACAGCAAAACATTCCCATGGACACCAGATGTCGAATTTGCAAGGTAAATGATATTTTCTTGCACGTCGACTAGTACAAGACTCCAATGGGAACTGCATCACATCCAAATAGATTTCTATTAGTTTCAATCCAAAGGAAGCACTATATAACTCGTGTACGGTGATTCCTATAAACATCATACAGGAGAGATAGAGAGACAAACTCACTTTTCATGATATGCCAAAAAAAATACTCGAGCGTCGTCCAGCTGGACCTCCCGAAACCAGTTCAGCACATCGAGGTACGGAACTGACTCTACTAGCAACAGTATTGAGACGTGAATCAATCTGGAACACTCGTTGTTGCTGTACATCCTCGGGCAATTGCGAAATAACAAACCTTCACAAGGAAACATATCAAGAGTGAGGCATAAACTTTAAGAGCCAAGAATGAAAAATTGTGGGAGGACAGAGAAAAGAGTATACCTTAAAACACATCTGAGCACTTTGTCGTTGACTTCAGTTTTAGGATCAAACAAAATGTTGATTTCTTCAGCATGAATCGGGAAATAACATCTATGCCCTCTAATATTAAAGGGGACATAGAACTCCGGCAATAAAAATTGCAGTGCCTCCCGATTCATGGCGTGGAGTGCGCGAACATTTTCCCTTTTTGTATGCAATGCAAGCATTGCAGCTTGATGTTCCCTTTGAGCGCTTGTCATTAAATTTGCCCGAGTCTGATGTTCATGATCTGGACCTCCCTCGATCACCTCTTCAATTCTCACTTTTTGTACAGGACGGACATCCAAAATTTGTAACATTCGTTCATCAGTAAACGTAACTGGTTTAAGTAACTTATCGTATCTGAAACGAAGGGCTACTAGGCTGAAAAAATCTTTGTTCATCACTGTCACCCTGTGTGCATGGGTAGCAAGAACGTAACTATCCAAAAAAAATTCGATCATCCAATCTTTTGTGGCCTCCTGCAAAACAAGCAAAACAGGGTCGATGCCTTCCACCTAAACAAAATTCCATTTTGCTCACAAATTCTCCTGGCAAGCCTCTGGAAAGGCAATCTGGGAATAGCAGTTGTCGGGTGCTTCATAAACTTTGTGATTTCTCGCAGAGCTGACGAATGCTCCGCAAAACGCCTTAGTCTAGGCTACGTTTTGGATAATCGGGAAGGACTGCTTGATTTCCTGGATCTTGAGGCTTTCAGAACGCCCATCTTCTTCCCAGTAGATGAGAGAGGTGCATTGTCAATGGGTCTAGTTGTATGCCTTACACGAGCCATCTGAAAACGCAAGAAAGAGCAGAAAACTTAGCTATTCAGTAGTACACGATTAACAATTCACCATAAAGCGAGAGAGGGTGGCCAAGAAAGCAATATGCACTTCCTCGCGTTATGGTGAATCCATTCACCATAACGCGAGATGAAGGCCCACAGAAACACAATAATCCTCCTCGCATTATGGTGAATTAATTGACACCAATAAGAGGCGGATTATCGTGCATCCTTTGAGCTTTGATCTTGCGTTATAGTGATTTGATTCACCATAACGTGAGACTAAGAGCCAGTCAAAGCAAAACAATCCTCCTCGCGTTATAGTGAATCGGTTTACTACAATGGGAGGAGGATTCTCGCGAATCTCTTACCATTCCGTCTTGCATTTTGGTGATTCGATTCACCATAACACATAGAGCAGTATTGAGATTCTAGTGACTCGTCGTCTGCTTTACGGTGAATCGAATCACCATGACAGAGGGCAAATAGTCGAAGAGAAAAAAATGGCAGAGGGCAAACAGTCGAAGAAAAACAAAACAATCAAGGATTATACATGAAACTCACAAAACAATCAAGTAATACACTTTCATCACATTCTATGAGTGGGAATGGATGGAGACTGTCGTGTAGGAGGTGAATTAATTGACACCAATAAGAGGTGGATTATCGTGAATCCTTTGTCCTTTGGTCTTGCGTTATAGTGAATCGATTCACCATAACGCGAGACTAAGGGCCAGTCAAAGCAAAACAATCCTCCTCGCGTTATAGTGAATCGATTTACTACAACGGGAGGAGGATTATCGCGAATCTCTTACGTTTGCCTTCTACCATGGTGATTCGATTCACCATAAGACATGGAGCGTATTGAGATTCTAATGGCCCGTCGTGTGCTTTAAGGTGAATCGAATCACCATGGCAGAAGGCAAACAGTCGAAGAAAAAACAATGGCACAGGGCAAACAGTCTAAGAAAAAACAAAACAAACAAGAAATATACAAGAAACTTAGAAAACAATAAAGTAATATACAAAAACTTACATTTCTTACGTGAGAATGGATGGAGACTGTCGTGCAGGAGGTGGAATATTGGTTCAGTACTGTGGCGGTAGTCGGAAGTCACCTGGAGGCACGCAGGAGGACGGACAAGGCAAAATCGATAAGAGGACGAAAAGGTGGCGTGATTAACGGCTTTGATTAGTCTTTAGAGCGAACACACGTGCTGGCAGGCTGCCAGGGCGACTAGGCGGTGCTGACGTGTCGCATAGCATTAAAAAGGGCTTTGATTAAACTTTATAGCTTGTACACATGCTAGGTACATGGCGGGTGCCACGTGGCATTCATGGAATGGCGAGTGAAAACGCGGCGATAACGTGTCGCATAGCATTAAAAACGGTTTTTAATTACTTCTCTAGGATACTCATCTCATTTATTGCCTCTCTTGGAGATCGTATTCTCATTTATCTCCCCACCAACGGCCTTCATCTCCATCAACGACTGACTATCTCCTCCAACCCTCCTTCATCAATCATCCTCCTTCATCCTCCTGTATCAAACGTCAAAGACAAACCTCCAACCTCCTTCATCTCCATCAAAGATAACGACAAACTCCTTCATCTCCATCTCCTGTGAGGTTTGTATACAATTCGTTTTCCTGGTATTTTTATCTCTTTTGTGCTTCCTTCTTCTTTTGTTATTTCGTTCTTTTGGTTTCATTCGTGCAAAACTCCTTGCTTTGTCTTTTCATCGCGTTAAGGTGAATTGAAAACCTATGACTCCTTGCCTTATGGTGAATTGACTGCGAAGAAGAGTATTTTAATTCGTTTGACACCTCCTCTCTCAGTATGGGTACTTGAGAACTATCTTTATTTGTAATTCACCATAACGTAAGAGGCGTTGTCAAAGGATGATAAAGTCATCATGTTGCGGTGAATCAATTCACCATAACGTGAGCGAAGGTCCCATAGGAAGCACAATATTCCTCCTCGCATTATGGTGAATCGATTCACCATAATGCGAGAAGAGGTCCTTGACTAAGCTGCAATTTTATTTGCGTTAGGGGAAACTAGATTCACTACAACGCGAGGAGGAATACCTGGATTCCTCTGGCATCTCCTCTTGCGTTATGTTGAATCCATTCATACCACACAGAGATTTGTTGTTTAAGACCGACTGTCTCTTGATTCATTGCTTGAACTAATATTTTCCATGTCTTATCTACACCCTTGAATTCAGCCATGGCGCAAGTTCAAGTCGAGTTTGATGTGGACAAAGAGATTAAAGAAACACTTGCAACTCTGTTGTATGACTTCCTCTACAAATGTCGACGTCATGATTTGCACCCTACAATTTCGTTGATGTTCAATTGCGCTTTTTCTCTGGAGGATACATTTTCTAGCCATCATGGATACTTTGAAGAGGCAAAGCAAGAGTTTGACGAGCTCACAAATGAAGAACCAATGATGATTGATGGGAAAAATCACATTCATTTTAATCTCAAGGTGTCGCCGGAGAAGAAGCAGAGGTTAAACAGGGATTGGCACAAGGTACCATGTGATAAGAAGAGAGCTTTGCTATGCCCTTTTCACAAAAGAAAATGCCGCTTGATGGAATACTCTTATGCCTTCTTATGCTTCTTGCACATGAACGTGCAATTAACAGATGAAGAATGTACAGAGCCGCATGCAACAAATGAAAGTGAAGACACGATTTCTCGTCAGGCTAGTCCCACCGTTGAGGATGTTGCTGAAGAGGAGGACACTCCTCATGTGATTGAGGAGTTCAATGTTGAAGAAGAGAGGAAGCTCAGTTCGGCGGTTGATATTGAGGCAGTTAGAGAACAAAACAATGATATAGGTCAGCTTGTGATTGAATCAGATGACTCCTCCCCCATTCCAACCCCATTACTCCCCCCCTACCAAGTAGGAGATTCAGAGTATATAATGCTTACAGACATACAACATGTATTTAACTTAAGGGAGGACCATTACATAGCTTTCATAGCCCAAAATCTGGAGGTCAATGACAATCTTGTAGATGATGATGGGATAGATAAGTACTTGCTAGTGGATAGCCATGTGAAAGACACCGAGTTCTATCTGCTGCTACAGCAACACTAAAGATGATCTATGCTGATGCCCTAAATATGAAGGAAAAGATGCCACAGAGAAAGAGCTACAAGAAGCAAGGGAAAGACTGAATATTACCAACATGGGAGGGTTTAGGGATGTGCCAAGTAAGTCAGCGGAAACCGTTCCTAGTTCGAGCACTAATTTATGGCAAGACGCCTTGCTTGAAGCAGATGAGAACCAAGAGGTTAGTTTTTTTTTGTTGTGTTTTCGTACTTTTGTTGTGGATTTGGCTTTATCAACTTTGTCCTGAAATGTTTGGTGATGTTGTTTCTGGCTAATGCTCCTTTATTTTTTCAGTTGGAAATATATGAAGACACATTCCTCAAACGTGCTTCAGGCAAGCGTATGGCGGGATTGGGCCACGATTCGACACTAGGAACTGTTGAAATATACAAGTGAATAGGGTGTGTGTGGGAACAAGCTCTTGGATAGAGGCTGTAAAAGAGGAGATGTAATTGTGAAAGAACCTGTGAAAAGGTGAGAAGAATCTACTGGGAGAGAATAATGGGTAGCATGAGGGAATTTAGGAGTGTGGAGATATTCTGGGAGATATTCAGGGAAAAGAGAAGAGGTGGAGAGAATCAGGCAAAAGGTGGAGATATTCAGGGAGTGAATCATGGAGAAATCAATGGGATTAGATGCTTGATGTAAACTCTATAAATTGAGGCATAGCCCTAATGAGAATTTGCTGGTTTTTGAGTATCCATGTCTACATTAATCTATGTGCTAATTATTCACTAATTACGTCTTAATCACTTTGTTAATTATGTTGATTCTAGTGTTTGATCCACCATAGCTCATCATTTTGCTCAAATTTCAACATAGTATCAGAGCCATGCCTAGAATCAACCAGATTTATGAGCCCATTAGTGAATTAATCAGGATTAGTAAGTAATTAGCAAAAAAAAACAGTTTTTAGTAAGCTTTCACTCTTCCCCTTCACCCCCAGCCAGTGGAGGAGCTCCCTCTCCTTGCACACATAAAATTAGGCCAAACCCTTCTAGGACATGATAGCCATCTCAGTGCTCTTCAAGCTCATCAAAAAAGAAGTGCAAACCGTCAATGGAGTTGGGAGAAATCGCTGTTTTAGCAGGCTACGTTTTTCTGCAGCAAATCACTAATTCCCACTTCATCAAATCAAATTGCTCTAATTCCTCTTAGCCCCGGGGGTTTTCAAGCATGCTCTACAAGCTGGTGAAGACAGAATTCAGTTTCATCAAGTCTACAGTGAGATCCAAGCTCCTCATCAAATCTGCAGGTGACTTTGGTAAAACAGAGATTAAGCTTTCAATATTTGGTCAAATCTTGTGTTTCTTGGCTTAATCCTCTACTAGACTCATTGCTATTGATGCATTTGAAAGCATTTGAGCTCATTTGAAGTGGAAGGCACCAGATCTGGGCTCCCCGCATACTCTGTTTTCTGCACACAAACCAGAGCATTAATTTGCTAATCAGTGATTAATCAGTGCTAATCACTGTACTTTGGTGCGATTGAGGGTTCAAATTAACCATTAGGTATCTGATACAGATCCCTATAACTTCAGATTTCAAATCGGAGTTGGTTTGATACTCCAACCATCCCGTACAAATTGGTTACCCTTAATTTAATGTAATTTCTGGTAAAATTGTGCTGATAAAATTGTGAAAATCATCATTTTGCATTTAACCCTTGGTTAATGCCTGTAAATCTCACTCAAATTCAAGATTATTCACAGCCAGAGTTGCATTTGGAATGTGCATGAGAATGAATGCTATACGCATTATGTATTGGGCACATTTTATCAGTGTAAAAATGGGAACAGACGCTGCCCTTGTCCAGATTAAGGCAAGTGGTAAGACCTCCCACATAATTTTGGGTTTGCATTGCATAAAGATACAAAATGAACATCAAAAGCCCAAAGAAACTGTCAGCAAATCATTGAAACATGTTGCTCACATGGAGCAAAATGACCTGACGGACGAGCTCATGGCCCCAGCCATGAAAGAAGAAGAATATCTCTTCCCAAGAAGAGGATCGACACCAAGAAGAAAAGCTGAAGGAAGACATGGACACGAGAAGAGAAGCTGCCACAAGAAGAGAAGCTGCCCCGAGAAGACTGAAAGAAGAGACGGACGCGTGGAGAGATGCTGCCACAAGAAGAAGATTGAAGAAAAGAGAAGATGTGAGGCTCCAAAGAGTGAGGAGCCATGTGAAAATCTCTGAGAGAGAGAGAGAGAGAGAGAGCCCACAACCCAATGTAACCTGCCCCAATAAAGTAAAACCACCTCTGAGCCACCGATGATGTAGGCCATGGTAGATGTATGTGTGAGCACTTTAGTCAAGGTCGCGGGCACTTATAGTAGCCTTGGACACATTGAGAGAGAGAGTGTCAAGGACTATGGAGTTTAGGGACTTGAGGCACTGGTCGCGGACTGTCAAGTAAGAAAGAAACTTGATACAGGGTCCAGGTGTGCTGAGATAACTTGAGGGGAGGAGTAGATACTAGTCGCGGGCTATCAAGTAAGGGGAGGCAAACTTGGTATAGGGTCTAGGTGTACTAGGAGTATTCACTTGAGGGGAGGTGTTGAAATATACAAGTGAATAGGGTGTGTGTGGGAACAAGCTCTTGGATAGAGGCTGTAAAAGAGGAGATGTAATTGTGAAAGAACCTGTGAAAAGGTGAGAAGAATCTATTGGGAGAGAATAATGGGCAGCATGAGGGAATTTAGGAGTGTGGAGATATTCTGGGAGATATTCAGGGAAAAGAGAAGAGGTGGAGAGAATCAGGCAAAAGGTGGAGATATTCAGGGAGTGAATCATGGAGAAATCAATGGGATTAGATGCTTGATGTAAACTCTATAAATTGAGGCATAGCCCTAATGAGAATTTGCTGGTTTTTGAGTATCCATGCCTACATTAATCTATGTGCTAATTATTCACTAATTACGTCTTAATCACTTTGTTAATTATGTTGATTCTAGTGTTTGATCCACCATAGCTCATCATTTTGCTCAAATTTCAACAAGAACATATATACATCGCCTAAAATTTCCTCAAATTGTGATATTTCATGCTAGCTTCTCCAAGGACAATGCAAGTTTTCCTCTGATGGCGATAAAGACTCTATCCAAGTATTTAGGTGGCTATCACTTAAGGTTGAATGCAAACAAGGCAATACTTCCTGGAGCGGCAAGCAGCTGTTTGAATTTTTGGAGAGGGACCTGGAGTATATTTGTTTGAGATGTAAATATTATTTAACATATGCTGCTTACGGGTTGGCATGTGGAATCACAAATCCTAATCTGTTGAGTGATTGCGGGAAGAAGCATCTTCTTAGAACAGCAAGGCCAAAGGTCCCTGTTGTGCCATTGATAGAGGATGAAGAAGATGATGCAAAAACTTCATCAAAAAAGGCTCTCGGCTGGGGGAAGTCTCTGCTCCAGATTAACAGATTTAGATTGTTCCAGTTGCTAAGAAGTTTCTTCATATTTTTCAATGCTTACCATTAAAAACTATGAAATGTATATATATTGAAAACATTTATATGGGACATAGATGAAAGCTCTTGTTCTTTTAAAATCTTTCACAGTTACATCATTGTTTTATAATATGTATTTCAATGATCAATTTTCTTCCACACTCTGCCCTGTCTTTGTTGTTGTCTTAGCCATTCAGCATGATTCTGCTTTCCCTATGAGGAGACATATATTGATCGTCTCCGTTCAGCCTGCATCTTTCTTATTGCACATGACACAGCTGATTCAGACTGTTTGATCTTCACACGAGCCCTCACTTAAATCCGCCGATACCACCACTGACATAGTTGCTTCATGGGATTACTTTTCTTCATTCCTCCTCCATGTTGAGTGGCCCTTTGATAGGCACAACGTGCTTGCCAATGAGATCTTTCCATGCCTTGGGTAGACCAAATCCCAAGGCTTCCAAACTCTTCCGCAAAAAAAGGTCCATGTGCATGCAAAATGTGCTACAAATGCTCAACAACAACAAGACATTTAGTATCGTACAATATTTTTTGAACAACAAAAAAAACTCAAAGCTATAGGTTTTCAAGTAATAACCATGTATTGTGTCAAGTTTGTCGCACCCCATGCCTTTTCATAGCTAGTGTAGAACTCTGTCACAACTGCCTCAAATTTCTCAACATCCCCATCTTCAAACCTTGCTTTTTGTAACAAAGGTGCTAGGCGATCAAGTGCCAACCACGCTTTGGCCTTTGCCACCCTTGCTTGTCCTGAAGAGCCTCGATCAGGTACAGCTGCATGAAGCTTCCTTCACACCTCAAAATCTGTACCCAGATGACCTCTCTGGGTATGATTAGATAAGAACTTTCTGGCTTTTGCACCTCCAAAACATGGTTTGCTAGGAACATTTCCGGTCTTCCCTGATCTTCTCAAGTCCTCCTCAATCTTCACTTGACCACAATGTAAACCTGCATCTGAAAGCACTTGCTCTATTTTTTTTATAGTTCTTTCACTCTCTAATACTGGTTTCATATTCCATGAAAATTCGATGTACATGTAGACTAGTTTCTTAATTATTCTAACCAGCGCATGCAAAACACAAATATGAACTCTAATCAAAGGGATAGGAAGAATTGGATCCCAATTAGGATCCACTCCTGGAGCATCACGATTTGGGGCTTCACGCCTATTACTAATTGCATTTAGGCATTTCCATTCTCTCTCTTTTCCTCCTTTGGAGACACCTCGTTCGGTCATGCAATACAGGCAAGGATACTTGGCCATTGCTCCTTGGGAAATACCAAACATGCATTTCAAGGTTTTAAGATCTGCAGCCAGGTGCCATTCAACCTCATATTCACCATATCCTTCTACATAAAGCTTTTCGCCATTTGACTGCTGCTGCTGGATAGTGGAAGGAAGCTCAGTCTGGTTGAAGTACCACTTTAGAATTTCATGGGTCTATGTTGGAACCTGTTTTAACAACAACAGTTAAATTGTCTACAACATCATAACAAGAGGATAGCAACAGTTAAATTGTCTACAACATCATAACAAGAGGATAGCAACATAATATTCTTTTTTTAAAAATGGATAGCACGTCACCTCAAATGCAGCCAGCCACCAAATCTCATTTTCGGATTGTACACTAAAGTGCTTCTCATCAGCATTATTGATACTTACATCCAAAGCTCTATTCATTAAAGTAATGCTAACCCTTTCCAGCTTCTGTCCTTTGATCACCTCACTCTCATCAAGTTTTAAAACAAATTTCAGCCTTCCATTGCACTCATGTACACTGATGTCATAAAATTTCACCATAGCCATTTGTAATTTCCGAACATCCATAATGAAATTGTTGAACTCTGTAAGCTCTATGATTTTCTATTCCCCGCTCTTTTTAGTCACTATCAATTTACTATACACGTGACAAGGCTCTCCAACAAGTTCGACCATTCCCAAGTTGAGAATATTTCGAGCTTTGTTCACGTGAAATGGTTTTGGAATGGAAATTACTGTTTTTTTTCCAAGCTTACAATTGAAACCCTCTTTAACTTTATTAAACAACATCCTCTAAGACTTTGTGCTTATACCAGCCATGTCACATATACCTTGTGCATCTGCAGGCGTGAATGCTTCACTCACCTCCTACAAGGATTGCTTTGCTATGTCTGATCGAAGTCTTGCAAACTTAGGATGCTGTATTGCTGACTCCACGATGTCTTTTGTCAGAACTTTGCCAAATATATCAGAACCTTGCTCTTTTGGATCCACAACATCTGTGATCATCCTGAAGCAACAACAATAGCTATTTCAGTCCATCATTCATCTAACTATACCACCCCCACACCCAATCCCCCATCTCCAAAAAAGGAACTAAAGATGAAAATGAAAAGTGAGTGCTCAAAGAAATTATAGATCCCAATACCTGCAAGCTTTTACACGACGCTTCCATTGGCCACCTCCAACATTGAGTTCTTCCAATGGTTTGATCTGTCTCTTGCGTAATCGAGCATCCAATGGCGTGTCTTTCAAATATTGTAATTTTTTGTTGAACTTTTCAAGTTGTTTTCGAATGTGTGCATTCTCACTCTCCAATGTGAAATTGTTGATTTCTCGAACTGCCAAAATTTCATTCTTCTCTTTAATAGTGTCCTACATCTTACAAATAGTCTGCTACTGCAAATGATCAAACTCTTTTTGTAACCCAGCACAAACTTTTGCTTTGTCCTCGTTTGAAGCTTGCAAAGCTGTTGTGATCGATGCCAAGTAAAAATTCGCACCTTCAAGCATTTTTATTCTGGCATCTCTATCACTCAAATGTCTTTCAAAGATACTTTGACATTGGCCAAACAGTCTTTTGCAATATCCAAGCAATCCATTTTGATCCTCACACACAAACTTGAAGAAACTTGTCAACCCAAAGAATGATGGAGATTGAGAGGAGGTTGGATCTGGTGGGTAAATACTACCATCCAACCATAGGTCCATATTTTTCTTTCCTTCATTTCGAAGCTCAGTAATGTGGGCTTCGCATGCTGGCCTAGACCAATTTCTCTTACAGCAGAGAGCATAATCGGGTTCTACTTGGAAGTGGATGTCCACCTTTTTCTTCTTTTGCTTCACAAGTTCCATTGCATTGTTATGTGCTTTAACAACACCAAAAAGCATCATGAACCCACACTTTAACCAAAAGAAACCAAAGATATTACACTTATCTCCCGTGAAGAAGATTGCTTCATTAAAACCAAAAGACAACATCACTAAATAATACCTCCTTGTCCATCAAACAAACTTGTTGGTATCCTGGATGAACCAAAATGTACAGAGTACTTGTAAGCACAACCCTCACTTGAAAAAGGTAAGAAATGGGATTGTTATTCATGCACAAGCAGGTATCGCGCATGAAGAACAAATACTTTTCCATCCTTTTTCAAAACTTGCCGCCTTGAGAAGAAGAGAAAATCAAAAACCTCCCGCTCAAAACAATTCGGATTTGGAGTGGTTGTGGTCGTGGAGTCGGGAAGACAATGAGGGAGACAATGCAAGATGATGGGTTGCAGGGACGAAGTAAGTTGGCTTCGTTACATTCAAAAGTGTAATGAAAAAAGAGAGTGGTGTCTTTTTTCAATAAAATAAGGCACCATAGTGGGAATAAAAGACTATACTTAAGAGGCATTGTTTTGAATTAAAAAATGCCCTACATGTCAGTTTTAATGGAATAAAGAACTCAAAAATGACGCACGTACCCTCCAATATTATATGTGGGTTTATTGGCTTGATTTGTCCACATCACCATCCCAAGGGATCTCTTACAAGGCCCCTTTTTGAGTCCAAATTTTCCCTAATGGGAGCCCTTAATTCGCCTTTTTGGCAAGTAATGTACACACAGAGGTGGATGGCATGAAAAGAGGGTCAATTTTTGCAATGCCTTTGTGTTGATTGGTTAGAAAAAAATGCACCCATACAAAAAAAAATTTAGCCCCACACAGGTGAAGTACATAAGAAATGGTAGGTCATCGCAACATCTTCCCAATCTTAATAATGAGTTGGAGTACCAATGCAATAAGTGCATGGGGAGCTGTTGATATCCTTTAAAATGGACTTGTATAGTAACATCTACTTGTGTCTTGAAATTATTGTGGCATGGGAGGATACTATACAAAAGAAAAAATATATCGTCAAATTTATTTCGTAAGCAATTATTGTAGTTTGGCTTAGAAATTTGAACTTTGGGCAAGGAGGTACATGGTCCTAAGATCCAAACCCCCAATTGGTATTAGAAGGCAGTATGGAGGGCTCTTTCCCTTAATGTTGTTTTCAAATGCTTTCTCAAACAACAAGAAAAAATATTGAGAAATGATTGTTTTTGGTACATGTATTCTTAAATTTTTCTCAGTGTGCCTTGTAATCCTTCTTAGCAACCTTCTTCATGCAATTTCATGGCTCAATATCCTTTCTTCAATCGCTCCCCCTATGTTTTTGGTACATGTTTTCTTAAATTTTTCTCAGTGTGCCTTATAATCCTTCTTAGCAACCTTCTTCATGCAATTTCATGGCTCAATATCCTTTCTTCACAACAGCTCCTCCTATGTGGATCTAAAGGTGGGATCCTTTGAATGTCCTCCTCTTATCCTTCTCCTCCTACCCTTTCTATTCTTCCTCTCTTTTCACACCTTGCCCCACCAGAGAGGGAGAGATGTGTTGTCCAACCTTGGCTATACTTGCTCTTCTCCTTGTCCATATATATAGGCAACATTGCCCATAATATATATAGGCAAGCTTGCCTATCTCTTCTCCTTGTGCATATACACATGCCATACAATTGGTGTGAAAATTAACAAATGAGAGAAATTTGATTTTTTTCAACTCAATGCTTTATCCTTAGCATCATTTAATTTCTTATATGATGTATAAGAGTTTGATCAATCATGTCTTGATGGAAACCAACGTGCAGAGAGAGTAGCGAGGATGACGCTGGAGTTGACGTGCCTTCCAACTTCAAAAGCTATACAATTCAGGACCAAAAAATAGTGCTACAATAGCCTAAGGGAGTAAAACTTGAAGAAGTAGGAGAGTCGTATGATGGGCCAAAGGATGCTAAGAAGATTGATCTCGCCAACCCTGGTGAGGAACCCATGCTTGTTTACACAGCTACAGATTTAAGTCTGGAAGAGGAGGAATTATTGATAACAACTCTCAAAGAGTACAAGGATGTGTTTTCTTGGAGCTATAGAGATCTAAAAGGGGTTGATCCCACAATTTGCCAGCATACCATTCCCACTAAGGATGATGCTAAGCCCAGGAAACAAAAGCTGAATGATTGAGTAGGTAGTACTACACCTCTCATTAGTGTGTTTTCCAAAGTGTTTGGTTGGGTGGTGTGGTTGTGCCAAGGGCCATATAATGGCACGCCGCCCCCCCCCCCCCCTTTTTCCCCCTTCCCGCCTTCAGGTTGGATAAAGGAATGAGGGAGGAAACTAGCAGTTAGTATACGGTTACCCTAGCGTACTATAATGATTCGGAGTCACCAGAGCAGCAAGCGGGAGGTACACCCAGGACAATCTGGAAAGACTGGGAGTGTGGGCCTTCACAAGTGGTATCAGAGTTGGTTGCTATCCGCAACCTCAAGTTGGCTTTTGAGGTTCTAAGAATGACATCTAATATAAATTCTTTTGACTGTAAAAGTGAGATCTGAATTGATTCTCTTACAGATGGCCCAATCATTATCGCGTCATCAGATCCTTGACACCCAACTTTGGAAGCAAGGTCCTTCTGCTAATGAGATATCTATCGAAACAGAAAATGAGTATTCGGCCTTTTGGACCACCCTTGGGAGGCCCCTTTCTGCGACCCCACTGGCGGTCTTGAGGCAAAGCGATCAATTTTTCTTGGAGGGCTTCCACCCCCTTGCGCCCTTGCTACTATGCTTCCTTGCCAATCGCACAACGAACAGCAAATAAAGAGTCTCTTGTTGGGAATTTTTGTAAATGTTTTGAGCCATGAAATTGGTGTAATCCTCCCCCACTTTGATGTAATACGGTTGTAATTCCATCACTCTCAGTGCTGGAAGAGTTTTTGTCAGGATTTTTAGAAAAGTTTAATGGATTCTTATCGATGTATTTAGCCAGTAGGCTTTTTGTAACTCAAGTCAAAATAATATAAGTTGAATTTTGTTTCAAGATTCTGCTTGGCTAAGTGAGAGAGCATTCGCTGATAAGTTAACTATACTCAATCCTAGCTGTATTGTAAACTGCAGAACAAAGAGAATTTGAGGAAAGATGGCTCCCAGACGTGCTCCTGGGGTCCGCCCTTCTCCTCGCGAACTCGCAGTACCTTGTTCTGCCCCAGAAGAGGCTATTGCTATTCGAGCTCCCATTGAAGTGGAAGACTTTGGGAGAGATCCCCTTGCACCCTTAAGTGACTGCAACTTGAGGCTCAGCCTATGGGCAAGAATCTAAGGGCCTCTCTGGCAAATGGGTCCTCTATCGGGGGAGACGAGAAGATCATTATTAGCCTTTCTTTTCAGCTCAAGGGTTATGAAAGCTCCCAGCAGTTCCGAATTCTCAAGTTAGGGAAGTTTCAAGGAATTTTAGGGATGAACTGGCTATGCAAAGCCCAAGTTGACATCCATTGCAGCAGTCAAGGAAATGTCTCGTTCATCACCAATAACGGGGATAGAGTTCAAGTTCAAGGCAGAAGGGGAACTTCTCCTCGTAAGGTAGTGAAGCTTAATCAGCTAGTCAAGGGTCTTAAGAAGGGATTGCCTATTTACATACTTAAGTTAAATAAACCGGAGAAGGGATCATAAGGTCAAGAGCTAGAATGGACGAGTGAGTATCAAGATGTCTTTCTAGAAGAATTAACCAAACTCCCTCCTCCCACAGGTCTAGTGCATGAAATTGAGTTGGTCCCCCAAGCGCAGCCTATAGCTAAAGCTCTTTACAAGATGGCAAAACCAGGAACTTTAGAACTCAAGAATCAGCTAACCCAATTACTAGAGCAAGGATTTATTCATCCAGGTATGTCTCCGTCGGGTGCCCAAGTTCTTTTCTAGAAGAAGAAGGATGGCACCTTCCACTTATGCATAGATTTCAGAGGCCTAAATCAATGTACAATAAAGAATAAGTATCCTATGCCAAGGATTGATGAGCTGTTAGATCGACTTAGGGGCGCCAAGATATAGGATGTTGAAGAGTGGGGTACCTATGACCCTTACTCTTCATTATGTAACGACATGAAACAAGGACAAAGGATTAATCATCCCGCATGGTCTTGTAGTACTTATGATATATACTGAGCATTTTTTGAAGCTCAGTATATATCATGTGAAGGAGAAGTGTCATTTCCATGACAAAGATGGCACATTTATTCCCTGTGAGGAAAGATTATTCTGCGAAAGATGTAGCCCATGTTTTTATGCAAGGAGTTTTCTTAACCCAGAAAAATAATTTCAGATCGCGATTCTAAGTTTACTTCAAACTTTTGGAAAGCTTTATTTCAAGCTACTGGAACGCAGTTAGCATATAGGACAGCTTACCATCCTGAAACCGATGGGCAAAAAGCGGCGGTGCAGAGCAAGCTGGGGCAGTATAAAAGAGCAGGGTGGCTTGTGAGGAAGGGTTCCGGCATTCTTGGGCTGATTTGAGAGCAGAAGAGAAGATCTATCGCTGAAGCGGGGAAGCTCTTCTTTGAAGTCTACGCTCGCATACGAGATCGTCTTCGTGTAGCAGAATGAGGAACTGTGGTAACGCAAGCGTAAGAGCAGAGGTCGGTGATCCGACTGATTGATTGATTTTTGTTTCACCCCATTGAGCGGTGCCTCTGAAAGAGTGGGGTGACGATCGCGATTGGGGTAGTTTTATTACCATTGAGCGGTGCCTCTGAAAGACTGGGTTCACGATCGCGATGGTTACCGGATTACGGTGAGTTTTCCGAAGAGGTGTGTGCGCCTAAACTCACTGATAGATGGTGATTCACATCATCAGTGGTGGGTATTGAATCCTTTCGATATACTGGCTAAGCTGAGGGTAGAAGAAGCGGCCTCATGTTCCTAGTTGGTCATGAGGTGGTCAAAGGGCTCGTGCCCGAAGAAATTGAGAAGGCAGCTCTCGTCCGTAGGGGAGCGGGCGGATGGGAGGCCCCGGGGTACTGGGGGATAGTCGAGTCATTTTATTTCAGTTGCTTGATTATGTTATTCATAATTTCATCAGATATAAATTTTTGGATCGCTCATAGATCCGCTTCTCTCATCGGGGACTTGCAAATGTTTATTTTGTAGTTGTTGTTTATCTTCTTCTTCTTTTTCTCCCACCAGAGGCAGCACCAGTGGGTGCCTTTGGTCAGTCCGCTTGTTGGTAGCACGGTTCGCCGATGCTGCCAAGGGGGCGCGGGAGGGGCCGAGGAGGGGGTTTGTTGCTGCGCCTTTAAAAGTTATAGATACCCCGTCCTAGTCCCTCTCAGGTGGTATCAGAGGGCAAGGTTCAGAGAGACCCTAGGAAAGTTACAATTATGCATAACAAAAAGGGGAATCACTTCACGTCATATATGCATGGATGCTTGTGCCTTGGAAAGAATGTTTTCAACTGTTTGATATCTGCTTTGAGCTAAAGCACATAGGAACAAGAACACACCTAAACTTCAGTGAAGGGAAACAGTCTAAATTGAAGTATGATAGAATTGTCTTGTGATGATGAACGATGATTGAAGTTAATTTATGTGGAGGAAATAAGAATCAAATTTTAATTGAAGTTTATTGTGTACTATTCGCAGTTGTGTAGAAAAATGTTGATAAATGAGTTCGAGCTTATGGCGGCAATGCCAAGAGACTTACAGCTTGAGACGTTATTTGCTCTTATACCTTCATTTGACGTTGAGTACGATATTGAATACATTTACAAGCAACCAGGCTCAGAAACCTAGGAGATATCATTTACGAGCAACCAGGCTCAGAAACCTAGGAGATATCATTTACGAGCAACCAGGCTCAGAACCTAGGAGATATCATTTACGAGCAACCAGGCTCAGAACCTAGGAGATATCATTCGCCGTGTGATCTAGGAGGTGCAATCTATGCTAGGTGGTATTGTATGGCTGCGTCCTTATTGAGATATTATGGGATTAATATACATGCTGTGAAGTACTTGTCAGGGTTAGTTGAACTTATGAGAAAAGGCTTGTTGAAAAGGGGGAGCACAACATTGTGCGTAGACGCGCATCAACTATTGGGATGGAACTCGCAACATCTTTCAAGAGTGAAGAAGATTGTGGGAATCACTTTGGCTCTTGGGTTGGCCGATAAGATTAAGTTTAAGATATGGGCTCAAGAGGGCGATTTCGACCAGTTGTATATGGTTCCTCAAGCCTTATTCAATGAGCATTTTGGGAAGGATACAAAGACTAACCCGCATGGTATACAAATAGAATATGATCGTTGGTATCATCCTACTACAGAGGATGAGTTCGCAAGAGTGATAGATTGGGTTCATCAGCAGAACTATGATTTGGACACTGAGCGCGAGAACGAAAGCATGGAATGGCTATATGGACTTGTTGTCGCACCTATACGAGTCAACCATGTGCGAGAACCTGAAGTTGTACAACAAGGAGTTGTTGATGAAGAGATGCTTGACGACAACTCAAATTGGACTACCGAAACATATGAGGGAGACGGGTGGACTATTGAAGGAGGATCGTCACGATGGGATGAGATAGATAAACCTTGGAGTTGATCTCTATCTTGTTGTAACCGTAGAAATTTAGCATTGAACTTTTATATTTTTAAGGAGTATGGGACTTTGCCCATACAAATTTTGTAATCTTTTTGGATAATTAATATCAAGTTCTTTCTCTAAAAGTTTTGTCTTGCGACAAACGATTCTTTCATGTTGTTGCTATTCTATGGATAGAAAGGAAAAATTAAGACAAGATGTTGTCTTTCTTTTGTAATAGGTGTTGAAGATTTCACCATAGGACCAAAAGGCACTTCTACTAGCATGGACTTGAGTCTAGAGGCACTTCTCCTTCACCAGCATGGACTTGAAGATGTGGAAAGTAGTCGTATATACATAAAACTACTTCAAAAGTAGTTGTATATACATAGGAGGCTCATCACATACAAAGACTTTAAAGCATTATACACAATTACAACAACTTGAGGGAACGACAATATTCCACAAAAGAATACCAATATTTCAAAAATAGGAAAATAATACAAATAACTTATAATAGAGTTTTGACAATAGTTATTACATTAACTTGGCTATAGGTAAAACTCTACGTATTGGATTAATTAGAGTTTTGACACTCATTCAATATTTTAAATATGACAATTCAAATTTTTCCTAATGGAATACAATATACAAATGATCTCTTAGTTCAATTTCCTTTCAATGATTTTTCAATCTTCAAAGGATTACTCTACATAGAGGCACGTGAATATAACTAACCATTTCCATGGCATGTTGATGTCTGGAAGAGAACCAGCGGCAAAGTCTCTGTGTGTGTGTGTGTGTGTGTGTGTGTGTGTGTGTGTGTGTGTGTGTGTGTGTGTGTGTGTGTGTGTGTGTGTTGCACTCGGGGGAATGATGCAATCGCCCTCATCATCTCTCTATGATCTATGGCATCAAATAATGTGACCCTCTTGTCTCTCTCTCTCTCTCTCTCTCTCTCTCTCTCTCTCTCTCTCTCTCTCTCTCTCTCTCTCTCTCTCTCATCTACATCTCTTTCTCTCTCTCTCTCATCTACATCTCTCTCTGATGCATTCTTGGTAAGCTAGGTAATTTCCCTTATCATAAGCTTGTCAAGGAGGGTATAGCAGTTGAATAAGTGCTATGCAAGGTTGAGAAGTAAGGTCGATGGAGGCAAGCCTTATGAAATCCATAAGGATCACCATAATGTTCTCTCCCTCTATACCTGAATATCATCATTTCTCTCTCTCTCTCTCTCTCTCTCTCTCTCTCTCTCTCTCTATGGACTCTACTTAATGCCGTGTCCCTTCTCCCCCTCTACAATACATTGAGGTCATGCCCTCCATTAGGGGATTTTTGGACTCAAAAAATGGCCCTCTAAGAAAGTCCATGTCATAATATTCCCTAAAAGTTGGGCATTCGGTAAAAATTTTGCAAACAAACTCCAAATTTGTCAGAGTTTACAAACTTAGATTCGTAATGATAAGATTCCTAAGGATAAAAGAAATCTTTTGTGTAACATCCTTGTCCCACATCCAAACCCTATCAACCCATATGTCATCGTCGGAAAGCTCTTGATGAGAAGAATCTAAGTTTGTAAACTCTAACAAATTTGGAGTTCATTTGCAAAAATTTTACTGGACGCCCAACTTTTAGGGAATATTATGACAAGGACTTTCTTAGAGGGCCCTTTTTTTAGTCCAAAAATCCCCTAATGCCTAGGCATCTCTCTCCCTCTCTCTCATGGTCTCAGGTTCTATGCTTGATTAAAATTGGGGACTGGTTCCAAGAATTGTGTCCTAGGTTGATTCAATATATTGTATAGTAGTGTGATCCAATAATGCGCATCATAATGAGAATTACCCTCTTTGATGGTGTTGTGTGACTTTAAAGGAAGGGAAAGGTAGTTGAGGGCTTCATGTATGTGGGTATGTCATACAAGGATCTTTGGAAAGACAAGAGTTTCATACACATCCACTTCACAAGTACTCACCAAGATTCAAGAACCAATTAATTCAAGTTAGACACTTAGCATAAACACAAAAATAAAAGCATCAAGACAAGTATTGGGTGCAATATCCCCCCTCAAGAAGTGTCGGTACGCTTCCACTCTTGAGTATTTAAATAAATTAAGAGCCCTTGCATGGGCTTTGCTTTTACAAAAATTAGAGAGCTCCTTTTCTAAAATTAACATCTCTTTCTATCCTATTTCAACCATTCAATTTAGCGAGGCTATTTACAAGCTCTCTTTCACATGCATCAAATAAATAAACGTGTCGCCCATGCCATACACAAAATTGGGCGGCGTAAATAAAGGCTATGTATAAAAACTAATGGATGAGCCATAACGACCAAACAATCTCAAAAGTGGAATAGTCAACAATGTGATCACAATCCATCACATCAATCTTCACTGCCCCATATCCCAAGCCATCTCGGCTATACGAGCTACACTGCCCATCACTCTCTCCAACCTACAGTTGTCCACCAGACCACATTTAGCAGCACACATGCTCACTAATAAATGAACAACAATCAATAAGCAATACACAATTACTCAAGTCTAGCTATCCCTAATTCTTGTGCCACGCATCAAGAATCTCATATGTCCTACTCAAGGTATAGACGGAATCACCTGCGTGCCAATAGTAAAACATAGTGAGTATTGGGCATCCCCAATAACCACAGAGGGTGGACAATC
Source organism: Cibotium barometz (assembly GCF_041138505.1). Classification (NCBI taxonomy): domain Eukaryota; kingdom Viridiplantae; phylum Streptophyta; class Polypodiopsida; order Cyatheales; family Cibotiaceae; genus Cibotium; species Cibotium barometz. The sequence goes on along the minus strand of NC_141057.1, from coordinate 3,236,157 downwards.
CGTAACATCCCTCCTGCTTGGGATAGCAACTGTCCTCAGTTGCTTAATCCCTCAACAACTAATGTTTGGTTATAAGAGCGAAAGAGGTCAGGATGATTGCCGAAAAATCGCTCAGGCATCCATCGAGCATCTTCTTGAGGATGATTCTTAAAGGTCAACAAATGCCTATTATATATAGTCCCTGTGCGAGTAGTGGTAGTCTCATGATCTATGATAGCCTGAGGATGAAGTTGTTCCTCTTGGCCAACTAAGTCAGGAGGTTGCTAAAAAACAGAATGAGTAGGAATAGGTCCCTTAAATGGTTTCAATAGACTGATATGAAAAGAGTTGTGGATCCGCCAATGACATGGTAATTCTAGTCTGTATGCAACATCATTAATCTTTTGAACAATTCTAAATGGACCATAAAAGCGAGGTGCTAACTTGACAACAAGGTTAGTAGCAATACTCTTCAAACGATGCTTTTCAATGCGAAGTAAAACATAATTATCCTTTTTGATAACAACATGCTTTTTGTGCTTATCAGCTTGTTTAGTATATTGAACTTGAGACTTAGCAATAGCATCATGAACTTGAGAATGAATCAAATCAAAATTAATGGTGAATTGATCAGCAACTTCGATGTTATGAGAAAGATGAGTAGCAGGAGTAGGAAGAATTCTACCACACACAACTACCCAACTAGTTTTTATGGTATTGATTTTCCAACAAGCTCCCTCTCGATGTGAACATGGTGAAATGTAAGGGAGTAAGGTGCTGTAGAGGGTTTTAAGGAAGACCAGACTATCTCCTTAGGTCACCACCTCAAGTTTTTCCTTTATTCACTTTGGATGACACCATCCTTTCCAAATGCTATGTTGAGAAGGCCTAAGTGATGGTACACATGTGAGTGCTTGAGAAGTTCTTACATCCAGCTAAAGAGGTGGCAATGTGCTTTCATAAGAGTGAATTTGGCTTAGGTACTCTTCATGATGTACTGGTATGTCTATTGCCAACTGAAAAGGTGGCAATGTGCTTGCATAAGACTCAATTTGGCTTATGTACTCTTCATGATGTACTGGTATGTCTATTTCCTCTTGAGGGGGTGTTGCACTGCAGAGTTGGAGTTCCCTCGCATGAGTTGATGCTTTGATGGGTGAAGAAGCCTCTTGACAAGGTTTATGGATTGTTAATGTTGAAGCTTGGTTTGACTCCCCCCCTTCGTGGGCTATGTTGTACCCTCAAAATCTTTTTAGGTAGTCAAGTTTGGAGAGGTGGGGATGTTGTAGACACATCCATAAGTGCCTTGCCCTTGTCTACTCTCAATGAAGCATTTGTTGATGTTGAAGCTTGGTTTGACTCCCCCCCTTCCTGAGCTATGTTGTACCCTCAAAATCTTTTTAGGTAGTCAAGTTTGGAGAGGTGGGAATGTTGTAGACACATCCATAAGTGCCTTGCCCTTGTCTACTCTCTCAGTGAAGCATTTGCTACTGGTGGTGGAGTTGTCACAGTCTCTGTTTGGATAGGTTTCCTCTTCCAAGTATATTTGGACATTTGAGTACATTGGTCATGGTCATTGATGTAGAAACCTTAATGTACTTGGGCTAGGGCGTAAAATCTCTTTTCGAATCCACCGAGGAGTAGTTTGTAGCTTTGACCTCCTCCATTTGCTATTGTTGTTTCTCCTACTTTTTGTAAGTTTTGGTTTTGGTGTAGAGGATTTAATGGCTGGACAGACTATTGGAACTTCTTTGGAAGTCTGCTCCCTAGTAGATTCATATGTGGATTCTATAGCAAGTTTTGGTTTTCATTTTTGAGCTCTTTGATTTTTCCTTTTTGGAGTAGTCGATGGAGAATTTGAGGTCGAAGAATCTTCCATTGACAATGGTGTAAAGGGTTTTGAGCAACTAGCTTTAAATCCATTTGATGGCAAAGATTCCTCCTTATGATCATCCTTGAGAGCTAGAAACTTCACAGAAGGTTGCATAAAGACCAAAGTTTTGTTGTTAGGATACTCTTCTATATGTTCAATCTCTTTTGCAAAGTCACGTTTACCTTTTCCACTTGTCAAAAAATTGTAACCAAGGGTGATTGTCCCTTTGAAGTTACCTTTAGGCAAGACTAGGAAGTCACCAACAAGGTGCTCATTATCACAATAGGTGTTAATTTTTAATAAACCAAGCACTTTTGTATTTTTCTTCTTACTACCCTTCACTCTAGCTTCACTTGGTTGAAGCTCGGGTTTTCCTAGTTGGCACCAGGCACTAAATAGTACTTTCCCATAGGGCGTGTGCCTTCAATAGTTCTTGAGATTTCTTGGCATGAGTAACAATCTTTTGTTCTTTTCTCATTTCTTCCATGGAGTGATCTAGTCCCATCATCATCAAATGAAGACTCGGTTTGATTCCAAGGTCCTTAATGGATACTTGCAGAAGTGCTTACCAAACCAAAGGATAGCATTTCTCGGTGACAAGATCCATCAGCATGTTTGTTGCTATATTATACTCCCAATCTTTTCCCTTTAGAATTCCTTCCATCCATGTGCTCAAGGGTCTTTGAGGAGTCTGTTTCAGGGTTCATCTCTATGGTACCAATGGTCTCTTTTTGAATAACCCTAGAGCTTAAAGTAGGTGATTGAGGAGATTTTGCACCATCTTTAGGGGGAAGTTGTTATGTCCACTAAAGATTCCAAAGAGCTAATAGAACCAGCATTTGAGCACGTAGCACGTAGCACTAGCAATCGGTCCTCCTTGTGGGTCCATGGTAGAGTTCTCAGTTGAGCTAAGCATATCATTCATAGCTTGTGATCCTCAGCTAGGAAACTCACTCTCCTTGGTTGCCATAACTACATTGGTATCCCCTTCATGTGGAGGCATAATTGGAGCTTGTTTTGATGGAAACCATGGTGGTGTCATGATAGAAGTAGCACATGATTGTCTTTGAGGTGATGTTTCCACCAGTTCTCCGACACTCCAGTTTCTACCTTATTTTCTTAAGCTTGTGGCTTGGGCACATTTGTAGGTAGGGCAGTTATAAGAAAGCATCGTTTATTCTGAACTACCTTAGCAATGCAATTAGTAACCTCTTGAAGATCTTCAATTCGTTTCATGGTACCAGATATAGCTTGCACAATTTCTTGCCAAAGGACTTCATAGATTTGGTGCATGGACAAGTCCTTGAGTAGTTTGGTCTCAATGTTGTATTCCCAATCTACACTTTTGAGTACACTATTCGTCCATGTGCTCAAATATCCTGTAGAAGATGAAGTAACATTTGTCGAGTTCTTTGGAGCCTTTGAGGCAGGTTGTATTGGAATTGCACTAAGGGCTCTGTTTGGTCATTGTGTGCTTCTTGAGGTTCTAGATTCATTACAAAGTTTGGCACTATGACATGCATTTGTTTTTCAAGTGCTATTTTTGGGGGTTGTGTAGATTGGGTGTTCTATGACTCTTGATTTATAAAGTCTAATGGGATTTGGCTTGGTTCAATTACTTGGGTTGTCGGATCCACTAGGGATAGGGTAGAGTTGGTTGGTATAGTTTCTTGAGCAGGCATAAGGCATGTCAATTGTTGCCGCTCACTTTGTACTATGCTCATGAGGTAATTGGCAAGTTCTCAACACATTTTTCAAGACACCAATAAACAATAAGATTTCTTGCCAATTAATACTATATAGCTGTTGGGTAGTCAAATCCATAAGAACTTGTTTCTCAATGTTGTATTGCCAGTCTTGGGCCTTGAGCAATCCATTTGTCTAGGTGCTTAAGGGTCCTCTAAAAGTTGGGCCAACATTAGAGGACATGGTTGAAGGGATAACCTCTAGTTGAGTTTGTGTTGGTGATGTGGGGGGGCTATGGGGTCGGCCTAGGAGGGTTGAACTACTAGCCTTTGTTGAGCATGAATCTCAGTTTCTTCTTTCATTGCATTAATAGCTCTCCACATGGCTGCTACTGTTTCAACTTCCTCTTTGGTTTGGCCATAAGGCATAAGTTTTTGGTTGGGGGTGGTGTTCAGGCTAGCGTCACTACCTACTAGCTAGTGTGCTAGTCACAATGCCTAGTCGACTTAGGTCTTGGACTTCCTCTAAGCAACCACACAAAGATGTGGTGTCACTTAGTGCTAGCCTAAGGTTTTCTTATATGCTCGCGTGATCATTCCCTCTACGAATGTATAATCCATCATTATATGCTCGCGTGACCATTCCCTCTACGAATGTATAATCCATCATTAGCTTGTTGAAGCCTTTAATATCTATTATAATGGTTAATGCAATCAATTCTAGACTTTCTAGGTGCTCGAGAGTGATGGGGTTAGGCCACAAATGCACTTACCTCATAGTATTTATCTCTAAGCAGTTATCTTGTATAATGACCTGGTAAAACAAGATCAAGTGGATGATTGACCTTAAGCTAGGTGGTATCAAGTGTAGCAGGGTCATGAAACTAGCTAGGACCACCTCATATCTGTAGAGGCATTATCAAAAAGGAATAAAGCTGTTTGATTCTTTAACTTGTCCCAAGCTTTGCATAAATTTTGCTCACAAAACCAAGCATTCACAAACTCAAGTTTCCACCATAACAAGATGCTATCAAATTGAAGAAAGGCTATCAAATTGAAGAAAGGCTATCAAATACAAGTGCATTAATGATCAGGATGAAAACCAAGTCGGCCTCCACCGGTGGTTAGATGGTGGGTTTGATGTGGTAGTGTTTTGTTATGTGGTGGTGTTTTGTTATGTGGATGCTACCGCATGAACTAAGATCAGCACATTATGGGGCCTAGTGGGGAGCATGGAGACACAAATTTGTAGTGTTGGTGCCTAGGAAAACTTTATTGTGCAGTAGCGTGGCAGCAAGGTTGCATTTGCAGAGTAATTATAAGCGTGTCGGCGGCAAGCTCATATCAAGGGTGCCAATGTGGTGGTAGTTCAAGTGGTAAAGTGTTTACCTAGGACCAAGAGGTCTTGGGTTCAAACCCTACTTGGACCCCTTGGCAGCTGTTGCATTTTTTTTCCGCCCTGTCCTTCACGTCATACCCTCACTTGTGTTTCACGCGCACAACATTTTTTTTGCAAGAAGAAACCTTCGTCGAAGCACCGCAATCAAGGATATGTGGGTTGAATAGGGGCTTGGCCCATTTAAAATATTAAAGGCTTTATAATCTTAATGTAACCTTGGGGGATATAAACTTAAAAAGGTTTAAACTTCAGTGGATCGCCATGCAGCCATGAAGTGAAGCACCGCCATGCACACGAAGGAAACAAAACGTCATCGCCAGCCAACCGGATCGCTTGAAAGGAGAGAGGTCGCTGGTCATTACCTTCGCCGGCCTATGTGCTGTGAGCAGAGAGGCTGTGAAAAAGAACTAATTCCTTGGTGTTGTGAGCTTCGTGAGTCGTTGTTGCCAGCCTGTTGAGGAGGCTGTGAAGGACAAGGAAGCTTCGCCGGCCTATGTGCTGCGAGCAGAGATTGTGAAGAGGAAAGAAGGTGGACAGTTGCATTGAGATTGTAGAGAGAAGAGACACCATCATTATTGCCGCTGGCCTATGCGCTCGTATCGCCTGGGTTGTGAAGAAGATAGCGCCGATTTGTGCCGCGTGGAGAAAAAAGAAAAGAAAGGAGAAGCAATCCATAACGCCTGGATCGCAGGAAACAGCAAGATCCCAGAGAAAACGCCATCTGGATCGCAGCGATCCAGAACGCCCTTTGTTGAAGGAAAAAAAAATATCTCCATATCATTCGTTGTTTTTTATTAAAAGCTTTCCTTAAAGAAAGAAAAATATCATTAAAAAAAGGAATGTTTCCCATTCTCATGTGATTAAGGGAAAAGGAGTTAAAAAGAAAAGGGTTAAAAAAATAGTAATAAATAAAAGTATAACCACATTCATTTCTTTTCATGTGAGGAGAAGAAGAGAAGAACGGAAAAGAAAGAGAAGACATTGGCAACAAAGAATCAAAAGCCATTTTCGGTGGAAAGCAAAATCCTAATTTCACATTCACACATTCATATAGCCACATATTAGAAAACCCTCGTAATTGTTTGTATTTTAAAATTTCAAAGCATTGTAAAATTCAACCCCTGAGGGTCGTGAGGGAATTGTTCGTCGTGGAGACATCATCGGAAAGCACACAAAAGTTTCATCAAGATCAATATCAAGAAGAAGTAGCCAGATAAGCTTTTCCTTCCTCTTTCTTTCTTTCTCATCATAAAGAGCTTCATAAATTTGTCTTGTAAATCAAACACTTGCACACCAAATCCAATAAACAAAGCGTATTTCACACTACATTTTGCTTCCATTGTTATCGTAGTATTATCCCCATCTTTTGTCATTTGTCAGAAAAGTTCATAGTACACGTTCGTATTTACTAGTGTCTTCTCCATTGGGGTATTAGGAGAGTGTAGCATTATTCCTTGTTGGATATCTGGAGGGGTTGTCAGTTTTGTCTCCTTTGCTTCGCTTGTCCAGATATTTCCCAAACAGTGGCACGCCCGGTGGGACCTTGACTTAGTCTTGGTTCCGTGAGTGTAGCATTATTCCTTGTTGGATATCTGGAGGGGTTGTCAGTTTTGTCTCCTTTGCTTCGCTTGTCCAGATATTTCCCAAACAGTGGCACGCCCGGTGGGACCTTGACTTAGTCTTGGTTCCGTGACACGAACCTACTTAGAAAGGCGGCTTATGCAAAGTGCCAAAGATTGGCAAGAAAGCTTGAGGGAGAGTGACCGACCTAAGAGATACAATAAAAGGGAGAAAGCCAAGCAACACAGTTCACCTCCTTCACCATTATCGGGGGGGAGTTCACCTAGAATAGTAATTTTGCAACCAACCCCAATTATGGCTCAACCACCACTTCCTCCTCCATTCGCCATTCAATCACCTTTGGTTTTACCACCAAATTTGGCTCGTCTTGATGCACCCCTCATCCCATTCCCCACATTCTATGGGACGCCGTTGGAGGACCCCACCGCTCATTTAAACAATTTTAAAATTTCTTGTTTGACCTCACACATCGTTGAGGAAGGGCATGTAATGAATTACTTTAGCACTACACTCAAGGGAGAGGCCTCAAATTGGTTTGCTAAACAACAACCAAACTCCATCCCAAGCTTCGCCAATTTTGAGCAAAAATTCTTGGCTGAATTTCGCAAACCTCCAAACTTCTTCGCATTTTTTGAGCAATTACGCTCATTCAAGCAAAATCACCCGCATGAGACCATGGAACAAGCGGCCACGAGGTTCAAAAACTTTATTGATCATTACACTCCTGTTTTTAACATTGACCCACTCACCATTATGGATTCGTTTCTGCGAGGCATACACCCTAGCATCCAAATTTTGGTTAGAGCTCAAGCTCCAAATGACTTGACTACAGCCATCACTTTTGCTATTAATGTGGAGAGTTCTTATCGATGTGTTTATGAGCCACAACAGGCCACGACTCCATCTCCCTCGTATTATCCATGGCTAGCACCACATACTCCAGTTTTGCCCTCCCCACAACAACCTTGGCCAACCTCATCGTATGTGCCTCAACTTCAACCAACTCAATCATTCCAATTCCCACCTACTGTACCACCTCACCTTCAAGTGACCTCACCACCTCTTTTGCCTTTAGCACCCCCACCTTCTTCTAGCGTAGTGGCTCCCCTAACCTCTTCACAAAATTATGTTCTTGCCCCTCATGCTCCATCACCGTATGTAACTTATCCTGATTCTACTTCTACCACTCCAACTCCACCAAATCACAAGGGAGGGGATGGGTATGAAAGCACCGCATCTAGTATTGGAGATTTGAAAAACATGATGACAAATTACATGAACCAACTTAATGAAAATGTGAAGGCAGTGACTCTTGATGTGAATTTTTTAAAGCGCCAACAAAACTTATTGTCTGCACGTCGCCCTGAGCCTAACCCCACCAACATGGTGTGTCGGGCTTGTCATGTACCCGGCCATCTTTCCAAAGATTGCCCCTCTGTTATTTGCACTTATGAGAAATGTTTGGGTAGGGGGCACACAGAGGATATGTGTTACATGAAGATGTGCCATTTGATGAATAGGAGCACCACTTTGCCACCCCCCGGCCCCATTAATCATCGCATTGGTGTCGAGAAACCCCCGGGCCCTAGTTGGACACTTCTTCAAAGGGGGTCTCCTAGTTCTCCAGCAGTTGCTTCATCTAGTGCACCACCTACCACTACTGAGAATCCTTTGATTAATATGATTGAATTAGATTCATCACCCGTGCGAGCCATCACACGAAAGGGGAAAGAAAAGATTGTTGATGAGGAGAGAGATCCCGAACCTGTTGTTGCTACGCACCCACCCACCCATGTCGCTGTTCCTGTTGCTGACTCTTTACCTCGACCTCGCCACACTCGTCCACGCCCTACTCCAAGTAAGTTGTTTTCCCCCATTCTTTCTTTTGACCTTGCTTCTGCTCTTAATCGAGTAGAGCTCACCATGTCCCTTCCACAATACCTTCTCACTTCTCCTTCTAGCCGAGCCCTTTTGAGGAGGTACTGCAGAGCTTTGAGTTCTTCCCAGGGGGTGGGTCCTAATCTTCCTGTTGTTCAGAAAGTGGATTCCCTTCTTGCCGAGCGTGAGTGTCCTCGAGTGGAGTGCATGATCCACCAACTAGTGATTCCACATGCTATTGTTGACGGAGGATCAGGCGTGAATGTTTTGAGTTATTCTACCTTTCCAAGTTGGGGTTATCTTTCAATGGAGTTCCTACTAGTAGTTTGCGTATGGGTGATCATCGACCAGTGAGAGCTGAGGGTTTCATCCAGGGCTTGCCCGTCACTATCGCTGGGCGTATGGTGGAGATTGATTGTTATGTTTTGCGGCTTAGTCCAGGACCTGGCCAGTACCAGCTTCTTTTAGGGCGACCTTGGATATGGAAGATTGATTGTGTTATTGACATTCCTAGAGGGCGGTTGCTTCTTGGTAGGGGATCTTCCCGAGTGGTTCTTCCGGCATACCCTTCTTCTGTTGTGAGCCCTAGGGTTACTACTACTGATGTTGAGAGTGATGGGGACGATGACCGAAGTTCTACTTCTTCATGTACACCGAGCTCTTATTGCATTTACCCTGATTCTGTTGAGATTACCCTTGATGATGATGAGGAGACTCCACCTTTGGCCAGAGAGGAGGATACTATGAGAGTTCCTATAAAGGGGGATCAGAAAGTTGCACTTTTGGGAACTTCTTTAGATCCACCGTTGAGAGAGGAGATTATTGCTTTATGTCGGGAGTATCAGGACATCTTTGCATGGGATTACACCGAGTTGAGAGGTTTTCCACTCGAGCTTGTTGTGCACCGCATTCCGCTTAAACCCGACACTATACCTGTACGCCAATGTCAGCGCAGATTGCCTGAGCATTATAGACAGGGGGTTTACATGGAAATTAAAAGCTTTTAGAAGCTGGTTTGATTTTTCCTGTCGATAACACTGAATGGGTGTCTCCTATTGTTGTAGTCCCTAAAAAGAATCAACAGCTTCGCATATGCGTTGATTATAAGCAGCTTAACAAAGCTACCATTAAGGACTACTACCCTTTGCCTTTTATTGACCAAATCCTTGACTCTTTGGCGGGGAGGGAGATATATGCTTTCTTAGATTGCTTTTCTGGGTACAATCAAATGGCTATCGTCCTCGCTGATGAGGATAAGCTCAAAACCACTTTCACCACTATATTTGGCACATATGCATATCATGTCATGCCATTTGGGCTTTGTAACGCAGGTGCTTCATATCAGCGCTATAAGCATGAATCCTTTCGTGATGATTTGACGGATTTCTTAAAGATCTTTATGGATGATTTGGGGATTGGGACCACCCATGATAAACTTGTTGCAGCCCTTAGGTATGTCTTTCACAAGTGCCATGAAAAATCAATAGCTTTGAATGCAAAAAAGTGTGTGTTTGGGGTCACTTATGGCATTTTGTTGGGTCACCTCATTAGCAAGCATGGCATTTCTATGGATCCCCAAAAAGTTGAGGCTATTCTTGCATTTTTGCCACCCACTACCGTGCGTCAAGTACGGGGTTTTCTTGGAGCCGCTAAACACTATAGCCGCTTCATTAAAGATATGGCACAACTTATTTTACCGCTCAATACACTTTTGCGAGTTGAGCACAAGTTCATTTGGGGGGAACCTCAACAAAATTCTTTCTCTTCTCTTAAAAGTGCATTCACTACCGCCCCTATTCTCAAACCACCTGATGCATCCAAGCCTTTTCATTTATTTTCTTCTTGTTCTCATTTGGTAATATCCGCTTGCATTGCACAGCTTTATGATAAAAAGATGCACCCCATTGCATATTATAGCCGCAAGCTTAAAGATGCTGAAACGCGCTACACATGGGTTGAGAGAGCTTCTCTAGCTATTGCTGAGAGTGCTAGGAAGTTTCGCACATATATGGCTACCCAACACACCATCATCTATGTCTCTAAAGATTCATTGCGCCTTTTATTGAAAAAAGTTAGAGCCCCCTGAGCGTATTATCCGCTGGATTGTTGAGTTGCAGGCCTTTGACTATGAGCTTAAATCTAAACCTCCTGCATTGCAAAAGTTAGTGGATTGCTTAGCTGATGTAATCCCATGCAAAGATGAGCCTATTGCACCTGCACCTGAGTTGTTTCGCATTGAGTATGCACGTGAGTGGTATGACCAAATTGCTCATTATTTGTCCACACTTGAGTTTCCTTCTGACATGAGCAAAGCCGCGAAGAAGAGATTAGTTACACATGCTCAAAAATTCACTATCATTGATGGGTCTTTGTATCACAAGGGGTTTGAGGGCATTTATCGCCGATGTGTTGCACGAGAGGAAATTCCACACATTTTGAAAGAGTGTCATGATAGTGCATGTGGAGGTCATTTCGCTGGGAAACTCACTGCATTGAAAATTTTGAGGGCTGGGTATTGGTGGCCATCTGTTTTTAAAGATTCATTTGAGTGGTGTAAAAGATGTGATGTTTGCCAGAGAGCCACCCGCCTTGAGAATCGTTTGCGCCCTAATAATCCTATTCTAGCTGCCCTTCCTTTCGAGAAGTGGGGGATTGACTATGTGGGCCCTATTACACCTACTTCCCGGCATGGGAAATCTTATATCATAGTTGCTACGGATTACTTAACCAAGTGGAGTGAGGCTAGAGCTGTGAGGAAAGATGATGCACGCACTACTGCTACATTTTTGACTGAGCATATCATTTGTCGTTTTGGGGCACCTGCTGAGTTAGTTTCTGATAGGGGGACCCATTTTCTTAACGATGTCATTGAGGAACTCACTGCTTATTTCAATATCCGTCATGATAAAACCACCCCCTACAAACCTTCTACTAATGGGCAAGTTGAGAGCACAAACAAAACTTTAGTCACTATCCTTAGAAAAACTGTGGACACTCATAAAAGAGATTGGGATGAGAAGTTGCCAGCAGCTGTTTGGGCTTATAACACTACTTTCAAGGAAGCCATGGGGTTCACTCCTTTCTCTTTAGTTTATGGACAAGAATGTGTGTTACCTATTGAGCATGAGTTGTCAAGTTTGAGGTTTTTGCATGAGCACACACTACCTTTAGAAGAGAGTTTGCAAGAGAGATTGGGCACTTTGGAGCATCTAGATGAGTGGAGATTGAGAGCCTATCTACATCAAGAGGTTGCTAAGAAACGTCAAACCAAGCAACGTAGTAAGAAAGCTAAAATCTATTCTTTTGAGAAAGGGCAATTGGTTCTTCTCTATGATGCACGTCATGAGCTTTTCCCTGGGAAGTTGAGCCATTTATGGTCGGGTCCTTATCGTATTATTGAGGTTTTTCCTCATAATAAAGTCCAGCTTGCAGAAATGGATGGGACATGGTTCTCTACCAAAACAAATTTTGATAAAATTAAGCCCTATTGGATGTGATGGCATTGACTTTTCCGTTATGAGTTGCAGATGCTGTTGAATCTTCCACGTCTTTTTGGAGTCTATACTTTGATGGAGCATGTAGGGGCAAGGACAACCTTGGTAGTTGCGGCATTGTCATATATCCACCTGAAGGGAATGCTATTCTTTTGGGAGTTCTTTTGGGAGATCATTTGAGCAACAACATTGCTAAATATCAGGCACTTTTGATTGGTTTGAGAGCACTACTTCTTTTGGGAGCATCTCATGTTCATATCTATGGAGATTCACAACTCGTGGTACACCAGTTTCATGGCCAAGCCCGCACCCTCCACCCTTTGATGCACTACTATAGCCTTTTAGCCCGTGACCTCTTCACACATTTCACCTCTTCTACCTTAACTTTTTTACCTCGTCATGAAAATCGTGTTGCAGATTCCTTAGCTTTGATGACTCTTTCTGGTTCCTTTACCCAAAATTTTGATCGTGCCTTGGTGGATACCCGTTCCTTTGACATTGATCCTTGGGAAATAGTGCAAGACCTTAAGTGTTTGGGAGTTGAGGAGTTGGGTAGTTTGCTAAGGGTTTTCAAGTCATCCCATCCTTCCACTTTTGCTTCTCTTATTCTATTGATGACTCGTCGATTGATTCACTTGTCAACTATTACCTTTCTCACTATAGACCCCACCCATTTGCTCATGATCCTGTAGCCCAATGGAGAAGGCACTAGTCTAACCGAAAATTCTGGGTTCACACTAGCCAGCTAGCTTTCCCCGCAGGACGCCACTATTGCATTTTTTTTCCGCCCTGTCCTTCACGTCATACCCTCACTTGTGTTTCACGTGCACAACATTTTTTTTGCAAGAAGAAACCTTCGTCGAAGCACCGCAATCAAGGATATGTGGGTTGAATAGGGGCTTGGCCCATTTAAAATATTAAAGGCTTTATAATCTTAATGTAACCTTGGGGGATATAAACTTAAAAAGGTTTAAACTTCAGTGGATCGCCATGCAGCCATGAAGTGAAGCGCTGCCATGCACACGAAGGAAACGAAACGTCATCGCCAGCCAACCGGATCGCTTGAGAGGTCGCTGGTCATTACCTTCGCCAGCCTATGTGATGTGAGCAGAGAGGCTGTGAAAAAGAACTAATTCCTTGGTGTTGTGAGCTTCGTGAGTCGTTGTTGCCAGCCTGTTGCGGAGGCTGTGAAGGACAAGGAAGCTTCGCCGGCCTATGTGCTGCGAGCAGAGATTGTGAAGAGGAAAGAAGGTGGACAGTTGCATTGAGATTGTAGAGAGAAGAGACACCATCATTATTGCCGCTGGCCTATGCGCTCGTATCGCCTGGGCTGTGAAGAAGATAGCGCCGATTTGTGCCGCGTGGAGAAAAAAGAAAAGAAAGGAGAAGCAATCCATAACGCCTGGATCGCAGGAAACAGCAAGATCCCAGAGAAAACGCCATCTGGATCGCAGCGATCCAGAACGCCCTTTGTTGAAGGAAAAAAAATATCTCCATATCATTCGTTGTTTTTTATTAAAAGCTTTCCTTAAAGAAAGAAAAATATCATTAAAAAAAGGAATGTTTTCCATTCTCATGTAATTAAGGGAAAAGGAGTTAAAAAGAAAAGGGTTAAAAAAATAGTAATAAATAAAAGTATAACCACATTCATTTCTTTTCATGTGAGGAGAAGAAGAGAAGAACGGAAAAGAAAGAGAAGACATTGGCAACAAAGAATCAAAAGCCATTGTCGGTGGAAAGCAAAATCCTAATTTCACATTCACACATTCATATAGCCACATATTAGAAAACCCTCGTAATTGTTTATATTTTAAAATTTCAAAGCATTGTAAAATTCAACCCCTGAGGGTCGTGAGGGAATTGTTTGTTGTGGAGACATCATCGGAAAGCACACAAAAGTTTCATCAAGATCAATATCAAGAAGAAGTAGCCAGATAAGCTTTTCCTTCCTCTTTCTTTCTTTCTCATCATAAAGAGCTTCATAAATTTGTCTTGTAAATCAAACACTTGCACACCAAATCCAATAAACAAAGCGTATTTCACACTACATTTTGCTTCCATTGTTATCGTAGTATTATCCCCATCTTTTGTCATTTGTCAGAAAAGTTCATAGTACACGTTCATATTTACTAGTGTCTTCTCCATTGGGGTATTAGGAGAGTGTAGCATTATTCCTTGTTGGATATCTGGAGGGGTTGTCAGTTTTGTCCCCTTTGCTTCGCTTGTCCAGATATTTCCCAAACAGCAGCATCTTCCTCCGCACCCTCCAAAGCCTCATCTTGTCAATGTCATTCATGTTCTAACCCCTTCTCTCCAAGAGGACTCTCGTGTAGCCTCTCCGCTCCTGAGTCCTTATGAGGATTGTCTCATGGAACGTTCAGGGTCTTAGGGACTTTTTTTGCATCAGCGGAAAGAGGATGGTTGAGCTTCCATTGGAGTGCGACAATGGTGGCATTAGAGTGGAGCTTTGGAGTGTGGCTATGCAGCAATAATTTTCTAGCTAGGGGGATCAAAAATAGGCACAAGATCCATTTATATTAATATGCACCAAGGGAGAGAATTAAACACTAATCATGTTGTTATCATTGGTAAATCAATATTACAACAAATAGGGACTATACTTGTGTTTTTGTCTCCACATAATCCATTTATATTAATATGCATTAAAGGGAGAGAATCAATCACTAATCATATTGGTAATCAACACTACAACAAATAGGGATATACATATGTTTCTAGCTAGGGGGATTGAAAATAGGCACATAATCCATTAATATTAATATACACCAAAGGGAGAGAATCACAGTGGTTGTCATTGGATCAACACTACAACAAATAGGGGTATAGCTTTTGAGCCTTGTGCATCCATGTGCTTTTCCTTACAGCTGCTAGCCTTGCCTCTTATATTGCCGCCTTCTTTTGTCTTATTGGTTCTGCACCTTCCTTGTGCAAGTTGTTTGGTTTGTGCCATAGTGATGGGTGTGAAAATTAATGTGTACTTGTTCTTATAGTTAGAGAAAGAGAGAGGGGGGGTAGAGAGTGAAAGAGAGGAAGAGAGAGACATGAAAGTGTTGGGTGTGAAAATTATTGCATACTTTTTTTTTAAGGAAAGGCATTGGGAAAATTTTCTTTTTTATTTCAACAAGCCCCCTATAAGAACTTTACATGTGGCAAAAGTCCATTCTTGGCATAGAAAATTATAAACTATTGGTAATCTTATTTGATTTCTAAGGCACCTTACCATGCCTAGATTAAATGTACATGGAAATATTCATCCCCCACAATCTCTATAAATATGGTTTCTTGTCCCTTTCACCAATCTTATGCAGCATTTAAAAAAATGAATTCATGTGCGTGAAACCGTCATCATCACCCCATGTACGCATCCTTGACCATTTGTTTTTAGATGTAGAGATATCACATCATATGCTTGGTATTTGGAGATCTCATAATTTCTCACAGGCCTCGCAAAGCCT
Organism: Cibotium barometz; assembly: GCF_041138505.1. Lineage (NCBI taxonomy): Eukaryota > Viridiplantae > Streptophyta > Polypodiopsida > Cyatheales > Cibotiaceae > Cibotium > Cibotium barometz. The sequence continues at coordinate 3,220,792 of NC_141057.1, read as the reverse complement.
AGCCTCTACTCTCTGTGATATTAGTGACTTTTATCACACATGTGTCCTTTCTAATAGGCAAGAGGCCTTGGATCTAGAAAGGGCTATTAGACGTAGATTGGCTGCCTTACAGAAAGAGCACATGAAACATCCTCATGCTCAATGGGTTACAAATTCTTTATCACTATTAGGGAAAAGCTTCATCACTCTCTTGAGTAGCGTGTGAAGTACCGTTATCATGCCTAGAAATCCTTTTGGACCAAAATGGGTGGCAGATGCAACAAACATTTCTTTGCTACTCACACGACCCATCTCATGCCAAAGATAGTGTCAAGCGTGTCAAACAATTGTTGCAAGATTCACATGGCACTCTTCATTCAGATCCTCTTATGGTTGGACAAATTGCCACTGATTTCTATAGCCAACTTCTTAGTGCTGAGTCGCTTGCTAATTTGAGACACAGGACATAGAGGAAGGTTTGGAATGCATTGCCACATTTGATCACTGAGGATATGCGTTCCATTCTGGATGCCTACTTTTTTATCCAGGAGTTTCGTCATGCTCTTCATGCCTTATCTCATGGTAAGTGTCCAAGGGAGGATGGCCTCTTCCTTGTTTTTTCCATTACTTTTTGAGATGAGATTGGGGCTAAGATCACATCGACCCTCCAGGAGATGTGGAACACAGGTTCTATGCCTTGTTTCTCACTGAGGGGCTTATCTATCTTATCCCTAAGAGTGGGGATAAGACATTGATTGGCCAGTGGAGGCCTATCACCTTACTTTGGGAGTGCATATAAGATTCTTGCCAAGACAGTGAGCATTAGATTGCATCCAATTTTGTAGGATGTCATTCATAATACTCAAAATGGATTCTTACACGGAAGGAGCATCTTTGATAACATTCTCTCATTTTGGTAGGTCGTGGAATGGGCCAAAGCGATTAATCGGCCCTTAGCCATTCCGCTCTTGGATTTTGAGAAGGCCTATGATAGAGTGGAGTGGAACTTCCTTGAGGGCACTCTTAGCCATATGGGTTTCTCTCAGAGATGGATCAAGGGAGTTTCATGCATGTATCGTGATGTGGTAATAGAGGAGAGCGGTTTTAGATTTCTCGCTCAATACGATAGGGTTGCCTTTTAGTTCCACTATTATATATCATAGTTGCAGAGGCCATGAGCATCTTCCTCCTCTCCACTACTGGTATTTCTAGATTGAGGTTGCCTCTTCGTAGTCAAGAGGAGCTAGCTAACTCTGAGTTAGCTAATGACACAACCATGTTCTTAGAGGCCTTACACATATGCTTATGTTCCTTCCCAGAGGTAGCACTAGAAGGGTTTTGATTGGCAGCAGGGGCACTCATTAATTGGCACTTATCTGTTAGTGACTCATTGAGAGCTTGGAGTGCAGAGCTTGGTTTTACTTGGATCAATAGAGGATGCATTGCTAGATATTTGGGATGCTAGGTTGGGGTTGATATTTCTCCTAGCACAGTAGTTTGCTCTCGTACTTATGAGTATCCGAAAGAAGCTTCTTCATTAGGGCTCCAGGAGATGAGATTTAGCCTCCAAAGCTTTTGTGGCTAATCAGGTATTGCTTGTCTCGGCTTGGTTTATTGCCTCTTGTTGGTGCTTCTCTCGTGTCAATTGTGGATATTGATCCACAATTTTCTTTGGTTGGGTTTGGATGGCACCATAGACACTCGTGCCAGGGTAGCTTGGCTCACAGGTATTCAACCCAGACAAGAGGGGGGGTTGAATATTATTGATCTGAATGTTCAGTGCAGGGCGTTGCTCTATAAACTTATGGTCAAAGGCTTCCTATACAAGGCACTAAGCCTTGGAAGGATTTTTTCTTGTCTCATATTTTTGGATGTACACCCCATGTTGGGAGAGATTGGTTGCCTAGGACACGGTTTTTGGTCACAAAGGTTGATATCAAGGCACCATCTTTCCCTCTTATTACAGCTGTTTGTTAGAGCATGGAGAAGAATGAGACCATTTTTGCAACAAAGGTTTCCTATGTCCTTAGATGAGGTTAACCAACAACCTGTTATGTGGAATGGGTTCATCAGGCAGCATGAGGCTGGTCGGCCACTTGGTGCATCTCATTACATGTAGTGGTCTCAGGATGGGAGAGATGTGCATACACAGTAATACCTTTAAGAGTCTTCCAGAGGATCGGAGAGCTACATCCATTTAGCATCTTAGGGGCTCTCGCATACATATTGATCAGCTTGATGTAGCTATTCTGCGGCGTGAGTGGCTCTCTGGGACCTTTCATGGAGACTATCATCCGAGTTGGCTGGAAGTCTTTTCGAGGATAGGCGTACCTCTATAGGTCATTGCTCTCCTAGGCCATGAGGCTACGAATTGCATCATTTATTCTATCTTACCTGGAGGGAGATTGAGGAGATGAAGCATGAAGGGGATCATCCCCGATGCTAGGCTTAGTCCAGTGAGGATTATTGGTCATTCGGGGAAGCATTGGTTCATTGACCCTTCTCAGATAGTGACTCATGGCTCTTGGTGTTTGTGGCTATATGGTGGCAATCCTATCAGATATCTTTAGTGGGATCTGGGAGAGTGGGAGTGGATTGATGCCTTTGATCCATTGAAAAAGCCTTCCCTTTTTTAGTTTCACGATCCGGAATGCTAGGCTTCTTCTCACACGACAAATGCATAGGATCACTACTCTCAGGCCTCATTGGGAGAGTTATGATATCTCTCCAATGATATAATGCAGATTTTGGCATAGGCTTTGGCATTCATACAGAAGGAGATAGATCTCTCACTTCTTTTGGTTATTTTTACATGGTGGTCTCCCCACCAATCAGTGGAGATCGGTTTTCAGTGTAGCACCTACATGCCCGAGATGTGTGGCAGATTATGAGACTGTACAGCATTGTTTATGGGGATGCAGTGCTACACAGCATATTTGGGGTTATATAGCCCAACTTATGAGCAAATTGAGTGGCCGTGCCATGCATGTGACTTGGGGGGCAATTGCTTGGCTTTCCCAGTCTAGTCTGTAGCTTTTCTATGAGGGCAATGGTATAGACTCTGCTATTTTCATTTGCAGAGCCCAGCATGGTTTATTGGGGCAAGATATCCCTCACTCTAATTATACACCCCCAGACAGAGGATTGACACCAATTGGGAGATTGCAACTAGTATTACAGCATGGCACATCTGGAGAGGTAGATGCACAGAGGCTATTGAGGGTGTCTATATTTTTGGGTCTCAGTGCACTAGTACTATATGGGGTGACATCATCCATACTCTTATGGCTACTTGGGCATGTATTCAGGGGTCCTCTTGTTCTGTGCAAGCAAAGCACGTTATATTTATGTGGGAGTGGGACCATGGCATTTTCTTTTCCTCTAGTCCCACAGGTTTCTCATGGCATCATGATGCTCCTAATCAGTGGTAGAAATCACCTTACATATTGGGGTGATTCTATTCTATTCCAACTGATAGCCATGATTTTTGTATGCCCTTTTCATACTTTTAATAGAAGTCTCTTTCTTGGAAAAAAATTATACAATGAACAAGTAACATTGTTAACCATACACAACCATCATTCAAATCAGCAACAAGTAGAGAGAGAGAGAGAGAGAGAGAGAGAGAGAGAGATTCATGAATTATTAAATTGAGTTCACATCTTGCTTCCAAAAAAAATGATAGTCATTAGAAACCTTGTCATTGCATTGCACATGTTCAACAAAACAAGGTTTACAATTACCATTGTATAATGCTTTACAATGGTATACAACCAAGAGATGACATTTACTCTCCTAGTAGCAAGTGTTTGTTAAGGCCTCATAAAGGTTGCAAACTATGACTACTGTTATCATGTCATGCCTACAAAAGAGGGCTCTTGTTAAGGAAGTGGCGGAAGGTTCTGTAATCTAGTATCAAACTCCACCCAAGTAGAAGGCATTGGATCTACAAAAATAAATTCCAAACCATCCTTTAAGATAGGATCTTTGTACTCATCAACTGTGCACAAAAGCTCTTTGAACAAAAGGGGAGGTGCCATACGATACTTACTACTAGCCACTTTAATAAGGTGGTAGTCATACGGGTTACTTCTAACAAAGTCAAGAACTATGGCATGATATTCTGTTGACCCATTGAGGTAACCAAGAAGGGTTGTAAGTTCACCATCTTGTGGATCCTCGTGATACACCTTAGGTAATACATAAATGTTCAGTGGGTTTAACACTGCTTTTGGGGTGTGTCATCCACCAGCAATGTGGACATTAGATTGTAGTTAAAACCACTTTTACCGATGGTTATTAAGGTTTCAGAAATAAAAAGCTCCGATGGACGTGAAGGGTGATGATGGCCTCTTCAAGTTGTATATGCAATGCTTCTCTTAAAACCCTAAGATCTCTCTAGATAATTGTTATGCATAAACACGCATAAATGGGCATAAACTCATCCACCCGACCACCCGTGAGCCCAAGGAATGCAGACATGAATTATAATGAAATACATCATACCTTTACCTTGATGTCCCATATACCATCAAGAGGTATAACTCCAATCCAATAGCATGTAGCTATAGTGTAAAATGGTAGGTGAGTAGATATGATCCTCTACACAAGAGACCACAGCCTAAGCCTCCAAGCCTTCCTTGAGTGTGCCCCATGCCCCTATTATATAGGAGGGCCCTCAAGTGACTCTTGACTCTCCATTTCCCATGTGTGACCCTTGGATGCCTGACCCTAACCTTAACCCTTAAGGTTAGTCCTAACCCATGCTCCACTAGAGCTTGTTCCCATGCTCCCATGCTCACAAGCCTAACGTGGGTTAGCCTCCTAGTATATGCACACATAATGTGCATATAACATAGCACACATAATGTACATATAATAGCTCCTCTCTGATTGACGTGAAGGATGATGATGGCCTTCAAGTTGTATGCAATGCTCCTCTTTGATGTACATATAATAGCTCCTCTCGTGAAGGATGATGATGGCCTTCAAGTTGTATGCAATGCTCCTCTTTGATGGACATTAAGGGTGATGATGGCCTTCAAGTTGTATGCAATGCTCTTGTGAAAAGTGAAATAAGAATGGCAGCTTCCCCCCACCGTACTCATTTTGAATGAGCTTCACAAGGGGCCTTAAGTTACTTTTCGTAACCGATGACCAAGTAGCTACCTGAACAATGTGGAAAGAAAGTGCAAAAGCCAAACCTTAAAGTGCACTAGACCCGTGCGATTGCCGTTGTTTTAAAAGATGCTCTTACACGAGTATCTCTTGGGTCAGTGGTCCATATTTTTTTTTAAAGCTTGCTTCCATTGATGTAACCCTCCATTTGTACACCCTCCATTTTTTTTTTAAGCTTGCTTCCATTGATGTAACCCTCCATTTGTACACCCTCAATTGTTTCAATTCTAACTAACCCTTGAGGTGTGATTTTGGACACTCCAAAAAGGTCCTAATTCTCTATACTTGAGTTTCTTGTTTCTGGTGCCTCCCACACCATACATGAGGACGAGGTCCCCCGTTTCTAGTTCCTTTTGTTTCAAGTTATTGTCAAACCAATGTTTTCTTTATGATTTTTTGACCATAAGACCATGTGATGCAATTAGTCGGGTTTCATCAAGTTTCTCTAAGTCAACTAACCTTTCATCTAATGCATTCTCAATCAATCGTTCTTGCACTGCAATTCTCAAGCTTGGAACTAAGTACTCCATAGGCATTACTACCTCAACACCATAATCTAGACAGAAGGTAGTATATCCCGACCTTATACGATGTTCGATATGCCCATAAAGCTGCAGTTAGCTTATGTTCCCAATCTATTGGACTTGCTTCTAATGTTTTTGTCAAAATAGTACAGAAAATCTTATTTGTACTCTCCGCCTTGAATATTAGCCTATGGATAATAAGGGGATGGCTTCCAGTGGACTACAAGAAATCCAACAAGTAAGTGATCAATCACCTCATTAATGAAGTGTGAATCACGATCACTGGCGAATTCTAATGGGCAGCCACCCATTTCGTAAAATAGTCTATGGCCATGATCACACATCGGGCTTGTGATGGATGTGCAACTAGACTAATAGGTCCAACGAAATCAACTCCCTATTTCTCAAAAGGTTATCTTACAATAACAGGGGTAAGTGGCATCATGTCTCTTTGTGTCGCAGAGAATAGCAAATTGTTGGCACTCTTCACATCTTTTTACAAACTCCATGGCGTCCCCGAATAATGTAGGCCACCATAGTCCTGCTAGGCCACCATAGTCCTGCTTTAAGCACCTTGCGAGCTGTAATTTCCCCAGTGAAGTGTCCTCCAGCTATCCCTAAGTGTGCTTCATCTAATATTATGACAAATTTGTCTTCCTGCACACATCTCCTTATTAAGACATTGTCCTTACCTAGCTTGTATAGTTCTCTAGCAATAAATTAATAAGGTGCAGACAGCTTAACAAGCCGACGCATTTTATCTTTGTTCAAGGGTCGTTCTTATGGAAAACCATAAGCTAGATAATTTGATATTTCTTCGCTCCATTCGAGCACCATGTCTAGTTTGAATAAACAAGCATCTGGGAGGTTATCAACACCAGTTGCTAGTTTTCCATTTGGAATTCTTGACATATGATCAGCCAACACATGTTGTGTTCCCTTTCTTACTATTGTGACCGTGAAGTCGAATTCCAATAGTAATAACAACCAGCGTGTGATTCTTCTCGTGGTGCAAAGCTTGTTCAACGACGAGTATAATAAGGTCTAATGATCCACAAAGAATACAAATTTGTTGGCCAATAGGTAATGTCGATACTTCTTGACAGCATAAACCATGGCCAAACCTTCTCATTATGTGGTGGTATAACTCACCTTTGCATCATTCAATTGGCGACTAGTGAAGTAGACTGGGTAGTCAAGTTTGAACTCACCACCAGGCTATGCCAATACACATCCTGTAGCGAAGTTCAATGTATCGATGTGTACATGGAATATAAGGTCCCAATTGGGTGGTCTCAGAATTGGTACACTGGCCAGTGCTTGCCTCAATCTATCATATGCTTTCTAGCATTCTTTGGTCCATTCAAAGACACTGAGTAGCTTATATAATAGTCCATTCAAAGACACTGAGTAGCTTATATAATAGTCTGGCAATTTTAGCATAAAATATTATGAAGTAGTAATAATACCCAATGTGGCCCATAAATATCTACACACCTTTGTAATTAGTGGGCGGGGGCAAATCCAAGATCAACTTGACTTTGCCTTCATCAGTGGAGATACTGTTCTTAGAGATAATGTGTCCCAATATCACACCGAGTTTGACCCAAAATTGGCACTTTAAAGGTTTAAGGATATACGATACAATCGACATCGCTCAAACACTTTTCTCAACAAGCAAGCCAAATGGTCTGACCATCAGGAGTGTGCACACAGATCATCAATGAAAACCTCCAACCACTTTTACAAGTAGTGAAGGCTATGCACATTAATTGTTGGAATGTTGTTGGGGCATTGGTGAGACCGAAAGGCATGACTTTGTAAGCAAAAGTCCCCCACATTGTATTGAAGGTCATTTTATGCTAGTCTTCGGATGCTATAGACACCTAATTGTAACTTGAAAATCTGTATAAAAAGCTATAAGCTTCTTCACCAGCTACTCTCTCTAACGTGTTCCATATAAGGTAATGGGGTAATGGTCCTTCCTAGTAGCTGCATTGACCTTTTTGAGATTGACACAGACCCTAAGTTTTCCATTCTTCTTTGGCACTATTAACAAGTAAAAACCAATCCATATGTTCTATCTCGTAGATGAAGTCCGCACAGCAATGAGCTTATCAATTTCCTCCTTTACAATTGATGTATCTTTAGGATTCATCTGGTATGGTTTTTGCCTGGTTGGTCTTAATCCGCCCATAATTGGGATCATGTGTTACACCACCCTTCATCTCTTTGTAATTCTAGGCAAAACAATCCTTAAACTCCTTAAGAAGGGTAACGAGCTCCTTTTCTTCAATTGGAGTCAAGTCTTTAGCGATATATCCTCCCCTGGCTCTGCAAATATCAATTTCCTTGACCTCAGCTAGGGGCTATCGTATGATGTGGATAAACCATCTTCCTTAACCCTTTTGGCCATCACATTAGGGAAAATTTGGACTCAAAAAGGGGCCTTGTAAGAGATCCCTTGGGATGGTGATGTGGACAAAGCAAGCCAATAAATCCACATATAATATTGGAGGGCACGTGCGTCGTTTTTGAGTTCTTTATTCCATTAACTGACATGTAGGGTGTTTTTTAATTCAAAACAATGCATCTTGAGTATAGTTTTTTATTCCCACTATGGTGCCTTATTTTATTGAAAAAAGACACCACTCTCTTTCTTCATTACACTTTTGAATGTAACGAAGCCAACTCTGCTAACCGAACTTAGTCCCTGCAACCCATCATCTTGCATTGTCTCCCTCATTGTCTTCCCGATTGCACAACCACTACCACTCCAAATCCGAGTTTTTTTGAGCGGGAGGTTTTTGATTTTCTCTTCTTCTCAAGGCGGCAAGTTTTGAAAAAGGATGGAAAAGTATTTGTTCTTCATGCGCCATACCTGCTTGTGCATGAATAACAATCCCATTTCTTACCTTTTTCAAGTGAGGGTTGTGCTTACAAGTACTCTGTACATTTGGGTTCATCCAGGATACCAACAAGTTTGTTTGATGGACAAGGAGGTATTATTTAGTGATGTTGTCTTTTGTGTAATATCTAAGGTTTTTTTTGGTTAAAGTGTGAGTTCATTATGCTTTTTGGTGTTGTTAAAGCACAGAACAATGCAATGGAACCTGTGCAGCAAAAGAGGAAAAAGGTGGACATCCACTTCCAAGTAGAACCCGATTATGCTCCCTGCTGTAAGAGAAATTGGTCTAGGCCAGCATGCGAAGCCCGCATTACTGAGCTTTGAAATGAAGGAAAGAAAAACATGGACCTTTGGTTGGATGGTAGTATTTACCCACCAGATCCAACCTCCTCTCAATCTCCATCATTCTTTGGGTTGACAAGTTTCTTCAAGTTTGTGTGTGAGGGTGAAAATGGATTGCTTGGGTATTGCAAAAGACTGTTTGGCCAATGTCAAAGTATCTTTGAAAGACATTTGAGTGATAGAGATGCCAGGATAAAAATGCTTGAAGGTGCGAATTTTTACTTGGCATCAATCACAACAGCTTTGCAAGCTTCAAACGAGGACAAGGCAAAAGTTTGTGCTGGGTTACAAAAAGAGTTTGATCATTTGCAGCAGACTATTTGTAAGATGCAGGACACTATAAAGGAGAAGAATGAAATTTTGGCAGTTCGAGAAATCAACAATTTCACATTGGAGAGTGAGAATGCACACCTTCGAAAACAACTTGAAAAGTTCAACAGAAAATTGCAATATTTGAAAGACACGCCATTAGGTGCTCGATTACGCAAGAGAAAGATCAAACCATTGGAAGAACTCAATGTTGGAGGTGGCCAATGGAAGCGTCGCGTAAAAGCTTGCAGGTATTGGGATCTATAATTTCTTTGAGCTTAAATTTCTTTGAGCACTCACTTTCATTTTCATCTTTAGTTCCTTTCTTGGAGATGGGGGATTGGGTGTGGGGGTGGTATAGTTAGATGAATGGTGGACTGAAATAGCTATCGTTGTTGCTTCAGGATGGTAACAGATGTTGTGGGTCCAAAAGAGCAAGGTTCTGATATATTTGGCAAAGTTCTGACAAGAGACATCATGGAGTCAGCAATACAGCATCCTAAGTTTGCAAGACTTCGATCAGACATAGCAAAGCAATCCTTGCAAGAGGTGAGTGAAGCATTCACGCCTGCAGATGCACAAGGTATATGTGACATGGCTGGTATAAGCACAAAGTCTTACAGGATGTTGTTTAATAAAGTAAAAGAGGGTTTCAATTGCAAGCTTGGAAAAAAGACAGTAATTCCCATTCCAAAACCATTTCACGTAAACAAAGCTCGAAATATTCTCAACTTGGGAATGGTCGAACTTGTTGGAGAGCCTTGTCACGTGTCTAGCACATTGACAGTGACTAAAAAGAGCGGGGAACAGAAAATTATAGAGCTTACAGAGTTCAACAATTTCATCATGGATGTTCGTAAATTACAAATGGCTATGGTGAAATTTTATGACATCAGTGTACATGAGTGCAATGGAAGGCTGAAATTTGTTTTGAAACTTGATGAGAGTGAGGTGATCAAAGGACAGAAGCTGGAAAGGGTTAGCATTACTTTAATGAATAGAGCTTTGGATGCAAGTATCAGTAATGCTGATGAGAAGCACTTTAGTGTACAATCCGAAAATGAGATTTGGTGGCTGGCTGCATTTGAGGTGACGTGCTATCCATTTTTAAATAAAGAATATTATGTTGCTATCCTCTTGTTATGATGTTGTAGACAATCTAATAGTTGTTGTTAACAGGTTCCAACAGAGACCCATGAAATTCTGAAGTGGTACTTCAACCAGACTGAGCTTCCTTCCACTATCCAGCAGCAGTCGAATGGCGAAAAGCTTTATGTAGAAGGATATGGTGAATATGAGGTTGAATGGCACCTGGCTGCAGATCTTAAAACCTTGAAATGCATGTTTGGTATTTCCCAAGGAGCAATGGCCAAGTATCCTTGCCTGTATTGTATGACCGAACGAGGTGTCTCCAAAGGAGGAAAAGAGAGAGAATGGAAATGCCCAAATGCAATCAGTAATAGGCGTGAACCCCCAAATCGTGATGCTCCAGGAGTGGATCCTACTTGGGATCCAATTCTTCCTATCCCTTTGATCAGAGTTCATATTTGTGTTTTGCATGCGCTGGTTAGAATAATTGAGAAACTAGTCTACATGTACATCGAATTTTCATGGAATATAAAACCAGCAGTAGAGAGTGAAAGAACTATTAAAAAAATAGAGCAAGTGCTTTCAGATGCAGGTTTACATTGTGGTCAAGTGAAGATTGAGAAGGACTTGAGAAGATCAGGGAAGACCGAAAATGTTCCTAGCAAACCATGTTTTGGAGGTGCAAAAGCCAGAAAGTTCTTATCTAATCATACCCAGAGAGGTCATCTGGGTACAGATTTTGAGGTGTGGAGGAAGCTTCATGCAGCTGTACCTGACCGAGGCTCTTCAGGACAAGCAAGGGTGGCAAAGGCCAAAGCGTGGTTGGCGCTTGATCGCCTAGCACCTTTGTTGCAAAAAGCAAGGTTTGAAGATGGGGATGTTGAGAAATTTGAGGCAGTTGTGACAGAGTTCTACACTAGCTATGAAAAGGCATGGGGTGCGACAAACTTGACACAATACATGGTTATTACTTGAAAACCTACAGCTTTGAGTATTTTTTGTTGTTCAAAAAATATTGTACGATACTAAATGTCTTGTTGTTGTTGAGCATTTGTAGCACATTTTGCATGCACATGGAACCTTCTTTGCGGAAGAGTTTGGAAGCCTTGGGATTTGGTCTACCCAAGGCATGGAAAGATCTCATTGGCAAGCACGTTGTGCCTATCAAAGGGCCACTCAACATGGAGGAGGAATAAAGAAAAGTAATCCCATGAAGCAACTATGTCAGTGGTGGTATAGGCGGATTCAAGTGAGGGCTCGTGTGAAGATCAAACATGCTGAATCAGCTGTGTCATGTGCAATAAGAAAGGTTCAGGCTGAACGGAGACGTTCAATATATGCCTCCTCACAGGGAAAGCAGAATCATGCTGAATGGCTAAGACAACGACAAAGACAGGGCAGAGTGTGGAAGAAAATTGATCATTGAAATATATATTGTAAAACAATGATGTAACTGAGAAAGATTTTAAAAGAACAAGAGCTTTTATCTATGTCCCATATAAATGTTTCCAATATATATACATTTCATAGTTTGCAATGGTAAACAAGAAGAGTATTGAGAAATATGACGAAACTTCTGAGAAACTGGAACAATCTAAATTTGTTAATCTTGAACAGAGACTTCCCCCAGCCGAGCCTTTTTTGTTGACGTTTCTGCATCATCTTCTTCATCCTCTATTAATGGCACAAGAGGGACCATTGGTCTTGCTGTTCTAAGAAGATGCTTCTTCCCGCAATCACTCAACAGATTGGGATCTGTGATTCCACATGCCAACCCGTAAGCAGCATATGTTAAATAATATTTACATCTTAACGAATATACTCCAGGTCCCTCTCCAAAAATTCGAACAGCTGCTTGCCGCTCCAGAAGTATTGCCTTGTTTGCATTCAGCCTTACGTGGTAGCCACCTAAATACCTGGATAAAGTCTTTATCGCCATCAGAGGAAAACTGGCGTTGTCCTTCGAGTAGCTAGCGTGGAATATCACAATTTGAGGGAATTTTAGGCGGTGTATATATGTTCCTAGTGTCGAATCGTGGCCCAATCCCGCCATACGCTTGCCTGAAGCACGTTTGAGGAATGTGTCTTCATATATTTCCAACTGAAAAAATAAAGGAGCATTAGCCAGAAACAACATCACCAAACATTTCAGGACAAAGTTGATAAAGCCAAATCCAGAACAAAAAAAAACTAACCTCTTGGTTCTCATCTGCTTCAAGCAAGGCGTCTTGCCATAAATTAGTGCTCGAACTAGGAACGTTTTCCGCTGACTTGTTTGGCACATCCCTACACCCTCCCATGTTGGTGATATTCAATCTGTCCCTTGCTTCTTGTAGCTCTTCCTCTGTGGCATCTTTTCCTTCATATCTAAGGGCATCAGCATAGATCATATTTAGTGTTGCTGCAGCAGAAAGGAACTCAGTGTCTTTTACATGGCTATCCACTAGTAGGTACTTGTCTATCCCATCATCATCTACAAAATTGTCATCGACCTCCAGATTCTGGGCTATGAAAGCTATGCACTGATCTTCCCTTAAGTTAAATACACGTTGTATGTCTGTCAGCAATATATACTCTGAATCTCCTACTTGGTAGGAGGGGAGTAATGGCGTTGGAATGGGGGAGGAGTCATCTGATTCAATGACAAGCTGACCTACATCACTGTTTTGTTCTCTAACTGCCTCAATATCAACCACCGAACTAAGCTTCCTCTCTTCTTCAACATTGAACTCCTCAATGACATGAGGAGTGTCCTCCTCTTCAGCAGCATCCTCAGCGGTGGGACTTGCCTGACGAGAAATCGTGTCTTCACTTTCAATTTTTGCAAGCGGCTCTGTACCTTCTTCATCTGTTAATTGCACGTTCATGTGCAAGAAGCATAAGAAGGCGTAGGAGTATTCCATCAAGCGGCACTTTCTTTTGTGAAAAGGGCAAAGCAAGGCTCTCTTCTTGTCACATGGCACCTTGTGCCAATCCCTGTTTAACCTCTGCTTCTTATCCGGCGAAACCTTGAGATTAAAATGAATGTGACTTTTCCCATCAATCATCATTGGTTCTTCATTTGTGAGCTCGTCAAACTCTTGCTTTGCCTCTTCGAAGTATCCATGATGGCTAGACAATGTTTCCTCCAGAGAAAAATCGCTATTGAACATCAACGAAATTGCAGGGTGCAAATCATGATGTCGACATTTGTACAGGAAGTCATATAATAGAGTTGCAGGAGTTTCTTTGATCTCTTCGTCCACATCAAATTCGACTTGAACTTGCGACATGGCTGAATTCAAGTCTATAGAAAAGACATGGAAAATATTAGTGCAGGCAATGAATCAAGAGACAGTCGATCTTAAACAACAAATCTCTGTGGTGTAAATGGATTCAACATAACGCGAGAGGAGATGCCAGAGGAATGCAGGTATTCCTCCTCGCATTGTAGTGAATCTATTTTCCCTAACGCAAATAAAATTACAGCTAAGTCAAGGACCTCTTCTCGCATTATGGTGAATCGATTCACCATAATGCGAGGAGGAGTATTGTGCTTCCTATGGGACCTTCGCTCGCGTTGTGGTGAATTGATTCACCGCAATATGACGACTTTATCATCCTTTGGCAACGCCTCTAACGTTATGGTGAATTAAAAATAAAGATAGTTCTCCAGTACCCATACTGAGAGAGGAGGTGTCAAACGAATTAAAATACTCTTCTTCGCAGTCAATTCGCGAGGAGTCAGGTTTTCAATTCACCTTAACGCGATGAAAAGACAAAGCAAGTAGTTCTCCTCGACTGAAACCAAAACAACGAAATAACAAAAGAAGAAAATGTAAATGGATTCAACATAACGCGAGAGGAGATGCCAGAGGAATCCAGGTATTCCTCCTCGCGTTGTAGTGAATCTATTTTCCCTAACGCAAATAAAATTGCAGCTAAGTCAAGGACCTCTTCTCGCGTTATGGTGAATCGATTCACCATAATGCGAGGAGGAGTATTGTGCTTCCTATGGGACCTTCGCTCGCTTTGTGGTGAATTGATTCACCGCAATATGACGACTTTATCATCCTTTGGCAACGCCTCTAACGTTATGTTGAATTAAAAATAAAGATAGTTCTCCAGTACCCATACTGAGAGAGGAGGTGTCGAACGAATTAAAATACTCTACTTCGCAGTCAATTCACCATAACGCGAGGAGTCATAGGTTTTCAATTCACCTTAACGCGATGAAAAGACAAAGCAAGAAGTTCTCCATGACTGAAACCAAAACAACGAAATAACAAAAGAAGAAAAAAGCACAAAGGAGATAAAAATACCAGGAAAACGAATTGTATACAATCGTCGCAGGAGATGGAGATGAAGGAGGTTGGAGGTTTGTCTTTGACGTTGGATACAGGAGGATGATTGATGAAGGAGGGTTGGAGGAGATAGTCAGTCGTTGATGGAGATAAAGGCCGTTGGTGGGATAAATGAGAGGCAATAAATGAGATGAGTATCCTAGAAAATCCGTCTTTAATGCTACGCAACACGTCAGCGCCGCGTTTTCACCCGCCATTCCATGACTGCCACGTGGCATCCCGCCGTGTACCTAGCAAAAGAGGCAATAAATGAGATGAGTATCCTACAAAATCCGCTTTTAATGCTACGCGACACGTCAGCGCCACGTTTTCACCCGCCATTCCATGAATGCCACGTGGCATCCCGCCGTGTACCTAGCACGTGTACAAGGTATAAAGTTTAATCAAAGCCCTTTTTAATGCTATACGACACGTTAGCGCCGCCTAGTCGCCCTGGCAGCCCGCCAGCACGTGTGTTCGCTCTAAAGACTAATCAAAGCCGTTAATCACGCCACCTTTTCGTCCTCTTATCGATTTTGCCTTGTCTGTCCTCCTGCTTGCCTCCAGCTGACTTCCGACTACCGCCACAGTACTAAACCGACTTTCCAACACCTGCACGACAGTCTCCATCCATTCACAAGCAAGAAATGTAAGTTTTTGTATAATACTTGATTGTTTTGTAAGTTTCTTGTATATTGCTTGTTTGTTTTGTTTTTTCTTCGACTGTTTGCCCTGTGCCATTGTTTATTCTTCGACTGTTTGCCTTCTGCCGTGGTGACTCGATTCACCTTAAAGCACACGACGGGCCATTAGAATCTCAATAAGCTCCATGTCTTATGGTGGATCGAATCACCAAGGGAGAAGGCAAACGTAAGAGATTCGCGAAAATCGATTCACTATAACGCGAGGAGGATTGTTTTGCTTTGACTGGCCCTTAGACTCGCGTTATGGTGAATTCACCATAACGCATGACCAAAGGGCAAAGGATTCACGATAATCCACCTCTTATTAGTGTCAATTAAATCACCTCCTACACGACAGTCTCCATCCATTCCCACTCATAGAATGTGATGAAAGTGTATTACTTGATTGTTTTGTGTTTCTTGTATAATACTTGATTGTTTCGTTTTTCCTTCGACTGTTTGCCCCTGCCGTTGTTTTCTCTTCGACTGTTTGCCCTCCGTCATGGTGATTCGATTCAGCGTAAAGCAGACGACGAGTCATTAGAATCTCAATACTGCTCTATGTGTTATGGTGAATCGACTCACCAAACTGCTAGACGGAAAGGTAAGAGATTCGGGAGAACCCTCCTCCCGTTGTAGTAGATCGATTCACTATAACGCGAGGAGGATTGTTTTGATTTGACTGGCTCTTAGTCTCGCGTTATAGTGAATCAAATCACTTTAACGCAAGATCGAAGCTCAAAGAATGCACGATAATCCGCCTCTTATTGTTGTCAATGAATTCACCATAATGCGAGAAAAATTATTGTGTTTCTGTGGACCTTCATCTCTCGTTATGGTGAATGGATTCACCATAACGCGAGGAAGTGCATATTGCTTTCTTGGCCCCCCTCTCTCGCTTTATGGTGAATTGTTAATCGTGTACTACTGAATAGCAAAGTTTTCTGCTTTTTCTTGCGTTTTCAGATGGCTCGTGTAAGGCATACAGCTAGACCCATTGATAATGCAGCTCCCTCATCTACTGGGAAGAAGATGGGTGTTCTGAAAGCCTCAAGATCAAGAAAATCAAGCAGTCCTTCCCGATTGTCCAAAACACAGCCTAGACTCAGGCGTTTCGCAGAGCATTCGGCAGCCCTGCGAGAAATCAAAAAGTTTATGAAGCACCCGACAGCTGCTATTCCCAGATTGCCTTTCCAGAGGCTTGCCAGGAGAATTTGTGAGCAGAATGGAATTTTGTTTAGGTGGAAGGCATCGGCCTTGTTTTGCTTGCAAGAGGCCACAGAAGATTGGATGATCGAATTTTTTTTGGATAGTTACGTTCTTGCTGCCCACGCACACAGGGTGACAGTAATGGACAAAGATTTTTTCAGCCTAATAGCCCTTCGTTTCAGATACGATAAGTCACTTAGACCAGTTACGTTTACTGATGAACGAATGTTACAAATTTTGGATGTCCGGCCTGTACAAAAAGTGAGAATTGAAGAGGTGACCGAGGGAGGTCCAGATCATGAGCATCAGACTCGGGCAAATTTAATGACAAGCGCTCAAAGGGAACATCAAGCTGCAATGCTTGCATTGCAAACAAAAAGGGAAAATGTTCGAGCACTCCACGCCATGAATCGGGAGGCGCTGCAATTTTTGTTGCCGGAGTTCTATGTACCCTTTAATATTAGAGGGCATAGATGTTATTTCCCGATTCATGCTGAAGAAATCAACATTTTGTTTGATCCCAAAACTGAAGTCAACGACAAAGTGCTCAGATGTGTTTTAAGGTATATGCTTTTCTCTGTCCTCCTACAATTTTTCATTCTTGGCTCTTAAAGTTGATGCCTCACTCTTGATATGTTTCCTTGTGAAGTTTTGTTATTTCGCTATTGCCCGAGGATGTACAGCAACGAGTGTTCCAGATTGATTCACTGGTCTCAACACTGTTGGTAGTAGAGGCAGTTCCGTACCTCGATGTGCTGAACTGGTTTCGGGAGGTCCAGCTGGACGATGCCCGAGTATTTTTTTTGGCATATCATGAAAAGTGAGTTTGTCTCTCTCTCTCTCTCTCTCTCTCTCTCTCTCTCTCTCTCTCTCTCTCTCTCTCTCTCGCATGATGTTTATAGGAATCACCGTACACGAGTTATGTAGTGCTTCCTTTGGATTGAAACTAATAGAATTCTATTGTGCAGTTCCCATTGGAGTCTTCTACTAGTCGACGTGCAAGAAAATGTCATTTACCTTGCAAATTCGACATCTGGTGTCCATGGAAATGTTTTGCTGTAAGTAAAAATCATTAAGATACATATTATTGTTTGAGTTAGAAGTCCGGATTGATCAGGATAATGATTGGTCTCTGTTTACAGTGGAGTCAGGAAACTAATGGCAGCTTACGAGAGCCTCAGCATGGACATCGACACCCTGGATCGATCGACCATCCGTAGGGTTAGTGTCCCCAAACAAGAAGATGGCTACAGCTGTGGGTGGAGGGTTGCACTTAATGCAATGTTGCTGCTACGAAGCATTTTTCAGCTCCCTTCAGAGGATGTAAGCATTTTCAGCTCCCATACGCATTTGTGCGCTTGTTTATCTTCTTATATATTGTCATGTTGATCTTATTTATGCCTTGATGAATTGTGATGGCAGTTTCCATCAATGTCTCGCTACGTGGACCTAGACGTCCAAACGTTTAGGGAGGAAACGATTGCGAAATTGATCGAGGTCGCTGAAGTTATGCCTCCAGACGGGCCAGTGGACTTCATCCCGCCCAATCCACGAGGGGGGATAGGCCCGTCTGAGCCTCTTTCATGGGCTCCATACTTAGGAGAAGAGCCCTGGCTCCATCCTGAAGCCGATACCTATGGGTTCCAGCCATAAATAGTTTTTTCCTTCTTCCAACAAATGTACGTTCGTAAATATGCAGCTATACATGTATTGGAGGGAGAACATCAAATGTAAATACACTTATCATTTGAAAATCAGAGGATCAAATTTGCTACTGTGTTCCTTCACTGCTTGCTTTCTTACTTTAAGCCTTTTTTTGTGTACATAAAAATTCAATTGGGGAATTCTTGCCTTCATTACATTGTTTTAAACAATAAAGCATTACAAAAGCAATGTTCTGAATAGATAAGTTTATTGCATATGGAAAATACATTGTCACCGTATACATGGTCACATCATATATCTTCTAGTGCCTCCAATTCATGTGGGGCTGCAACATCTTTACAAATGATCTGATGCTCTCTTCTTTTACTTAGCTTCCGACCATCGAGCTTGAAGCAAAATTGATCTGGAGGATTCTGAATAGCTACTTCTAATTCCTTCCTAACATATTCGAGAGTCCAATTCTCTTCCACTTCCAATGTCAAAGATGGGTGACCCTGTCGAATCATAACTATATCTATCAAGCAAGAGTGGCTGCCATCTCTTGTATCTTGGTCCATGCTTTCCCAGTTGTTGTTGATCCATCGCCACCTTCTATAAGTAAATGACATGCACAGATGTTGCCTGGCAATATAGTATCTGATTCCAAAATATCATTAGGATAATTTTCCAAAAATAATCAAATAAGCGTTGTAACTGTTTCACAAAAATACATTTTAATGTTTTAACACTCACCGAAATGCAATGTCGGAGGTGTTCAATCGACATTCGATCAAATCATCTCCCTTTGATGATTTCACTCTCCAACCTTTGTCAAACAAATGATCAAGCCAGACTTCATCTACATCTTTGCACACAAAAGTTGTTCTAGTTTTTCTCAATTGTTTACAATCAGAAAATAAATGAACAAAGCATGCAATTGGAACAAACAAACTTAAGTGCACATTTCTTGCACCAATGCTAGGCTTCATAGCACATTTAATATCATTAAACATTTTGGTCCTGTATGACTCTATCACTTCTGTGTCAAGCAATGGCCACTCCGGACTATCAAGTGCGGGCAACGGAATACGTTCCAACTTTCCATGTCGACTCGATTGAGTGGGCAAGGTATAAAATGAGTCATAGAAATATGTTCTACTTCTTGCGAGATCACTTGGTGCACGACCTTCATATTGAAGTTCCCCCACCTCACCATGTACGACATTCAAGAACCCCGTCAAGCATTGTGCAGGCTCCCACTCCTGAAGGTTGGATGGGTACAAATCTGTGCAAGGCAGAAAAATGTATATCAATCACCTTATTTGCAACGTTGAAATACAAAACACAAGCACTTACAATGTGGTCTGTGTCTTGGAAGTCCTTCCAATGGTCCCACGTTAATCTCTTTTTGCATGAATACATGCTGGATCAACACTTCTTTGACAGTTTTCCCTCCTGGTGCCATCTTAAAGTCAAGGATCCTTCCTTTCCAATGTTTGGCCAAGTCTTCAGATGCCTTTCCCTTCACTCGGTAGTGGCCTTGTTTTCCTGGCTGCATAGTGACCCAAGAGTACTTCCTGTATACTTGGGGAATCCATTCTTCGTTCTCGTCTTTTATGTTATACAACACAACAGATGAGATACTGCTCCTTGCTCGTTTCAGTCCACTTTCGGGTGCCATGATAGAATAACAGACGTATGAGAAAGAAGAAGTAGCAGAAAGTGGATGACTGGGCTAACCGCTTTTGTGGATCAATTAGGGAGGATGAAATGAGGGACGGTGTGTTCTTTTTGGGCGCCAAAGATGTTTCAAGATTCAAAAGTGGAACCAAGTTGAGGGAATAACCGGGAGAATGTGTATCTATCTATTCCAAGCATTCAAGCTTCATTAGTTCTAGGGGTGGTGGAAAGAATTTTTTAGTGCTCCACGTCTAACACAGGAATGTGGAAAACATTCTTTTATTGTGTTAGTTTCTGACAAAAAAACAGTTTTAAATATTTTAAGACAAGGTGATGGTTTTTTTTAATATTTCATGAAGATAAGAGTTTCTCCACGTTTTGGGTGGGTTTGTACAGAGGTCCCACCACCGGTGAATCTCGTTCGTAGATTACATGTCGCTCAATCTATGTGTCTATTATTATATTATTGTTGAAACAGCCCTCTTTTGAGTCCAGAATTTTCCTAATGATTGGACCACTTTTTGTTTGTCAATTATCTATGTCTTGAAATGGTCTGGTACTAAAAGTAGGTCTGGTTTATCCTCATCCTCTCTTTTTGTTTTAGCCATCACCTTCTTAGCCTCACGCTTAGCTTCTGCCAAAGCCTTGTTTTGTTTTTGGCACCCAGCTTTTGTAAGCTTAGGCATTTTTGGTTCTTGAAGGGTGACTTCCTCCCTATGTTTCCCTTCAAGGGATATCTTGCTCAATTCCTCACCCTGATTCTTAGAAAACTTATCGTGTACCTTAGTAACTTTGAGGTATCTCAGCCACTTGGCATCTGTGGGTTTTCTTCATAGCAGGGCATTTCGTTGAGCGATATACCATTTCTGCCTTCTGCCATCTTCTAAGGCATTGGGCACTGGTACAACCTTATGATCCAGTCCCTTCTATGCTTGAAACTTCCTCCTCTGATTCCTCTTCAATGGATTACCAATTGACCATACAGATAGAGGAAGTGGGAACAGTCCCAAATTCAACATATATTAGGTTTCTCGAGGTTACATCACATCTATGGTGGCTAGCACATGCATCCAGTTTTCATGAAAATCCGGAGGAGGAAGTGATGCATACATTTCCGCTTCCTCTTCCTCTTTTGAAACTTCCACCATGGGCTAGCATATTTGTACAGATGTGGTTCGCTCGATTGTGACTAAATCATTACCAAATAGTTTTCCTTCCATGGGGTGTGCTTTCCATGTTCGCAGATCTATCTTTAGAATTTGTAAGTTCGAACATACACATGATCTAATGCCCAATTGTGCACCAATTTGGATTCCCTCATGAAAGGTCTCTCCAAGATTATGTCATACATATGAGTCCGGTTGTCATAGAAAATCCATTACCACAAATGTATGATGGTAGCAAATGTAAAGAGTTTAAGTCACACATTCTCTCCGCCATCCCCGAGGCACCCCTACCATCTCATCTCCCTCTACCGCCGATGCCTCACATGAACCCTAAACCACTTGTGCACACTATAGGTGCACCCGCACACAGGAAAACCACCTCTTTTGTGTTTTCTTTGCCATGAACCCCATAGAGTGGCGGACTGCCCCACAAGAAACGTCTGCCAATGCAACCACAATGTCATGGTTATGGAATTGATCATTACTATAAGGATTTCCCTTTGCAATCCGTTTCTCATTCCACAATCAAAGGCATGCCATCCCTCAATGTGTTGAGTATTCAAAATGGGAAGATATCCACTATCTCATTGAATGTCGTCACACGGTTGTTGCAGGCCAAGCTAAAGAAGGCCACATCCTAAAAGAAACAATGCTCTAAGCACGTTGGCGCCACTCCCCCCTACAGCCCAGCAAAAACTCACCAAACGGGAAAAACGGCTGGCCAAATATCCCAATGCCATCCTTGAGAAGCAATGTCTTCAGGAGGCCCAAGCACTAGTAGAGAAATACCTGTCTCAACTTAAACCGCCACCCATTTTTGTAACCTTTGACCCCATATCGGAGTGTGCATCGTCCCCCATTGAACCTGAACTTCCGCACCGGGTCAAGTAGGAGCCCCCGCAACCACTCTAGGAGGCTGAGGAAGATCTGTTCGTCTCACCAACATGACGTTGACAAATGAAGACTTTGCCCCTCATGAGCCTCCTCATCCTCCTATGCCTATTCCACAAATGGCCAAGCCCAAATCCCAGGTCCACATTGAACAACTCGATGTGAACACTGACACAGAGTCCGACGAGACAGACACTCACAAGGTCCGCACACCAAAATTGTTGAGCAATTTTATCCTCCTACTGCAACTACCTCTCGACCTCCACACCTGTCAAATAAGGCCCAAATTGAACTTCCATATACTATTACTGGTCCACCCTATGATCAAGGCCCTTCCCCTCAAGAACCCCATACTCATGAATGTGACCTAGCCAGCCTCTCTGCTTCCTTTCCTCCCATATCCAAATGCCCATTGAAACCTTGTTAAAAGGTAGTCCAAAATTATGGAATGACCTTTTGGATTGGATGGAACAAAAACTACAGGCTTATGTAGATGAGGAAGCTCCAGATTCCTCGAATGAATCTAAGCTCCATCATCCAGACTTACTCCATCACCACCACCCCACGACCCAAAGGTGCACCAACAATTCATGTCAATGCACTAGGACAATACTCTGAAGGTGATGACACAAACGCAGCATTTCCCTTTGTTTTTGCAATGCTTGTCACACAGGCCTTCAATGCCGCACGAGTGGACGTGCGAGTGCCATCCCCAGCCACTTATGTCATGAATGACAAAGTCAAGCATGATTGGCTGAAAGTCCTGGTTGCTAATGCTTGACACCCTCCCCGGTCGCACACTCGGCACACAATTCGTGCTCCCAAATGGCCAAACCCTTCATGAACCCTACAAAGCCATTGCCTCGCTTAGCATCCTAAGTGTAAGCGTAGATCCACAACCTACAACAACTACCCTACGGGTTTGGATAGATTTTTCCTTTGGCAGAAATATGCAAAGAAAGCATGCCTTGATATCTCCCACATCTAGCCACAATCTTTTGCCATGGGAAACATGGGTCTCTCTAGGCAAACCATCTCTAAAAACTTCCCATTCCAAACATGGGTCTCTCTAGGCAAACCATCTCTAAAAACTGCCCATTCCAAACATGGGTATCTCTAGGCAAACCATCTCTAAAAACTGCCCATTCCAAAGTTCAATTGTCGGGTGGACAACGCATACATAGCCTTGCATCCTTTACACAAACTGTACATACTGTATCTAACCCATTGGCTTGTAAGTTCTATGTGGTTCCCACAGGTGAGACAAAGGAAGCCATCATCCTAAGAGGAAGCTGGGTACAGAACTCTACAAGTACAATTAACTCAAGTGACAACATAGCTACCCTCAAGCTTCCCCAGGGCAAGGTAGCAATAATCCTCTGGGACGGGGAGTGCATCGACTCAGATCCTCTACCTTCACAAACTGCTTCCACAAAGGGTTTTCTCACACCCTCCCCAACCACTGGTAAGTCTTCCACTACCCCTGAACTACCCAAAGAATTAAACCCACCAAGAATATGGATTGGACTCCCGACTGAGAATGGTCTACAACAGTGGCACACATATATCCTATGGTCCACACCAATCTCATATTCTTGGAGGCATGGGAAGCTCTTGGAAAACCCACACTAACAAAAGAAGACACTTACATTCAAATCTCACATGAAATGTGTCTATTGGGTATTTCATTCCTAAAATTTCTATTAATAACCAGTTGGAGTGCAGATTTATGTCATAGATGTAGGTACACTCCAAGGCTAGATAATAATTGAAAAAGAGTGGATTGATGCCACTCACTGCCAAATCAATTGGCGCGAAGAAATGGCCACCATGGAAATTCACGGCGGCAAAAAGGCCACTGTCCTCTTATGTCCCCAAGAGGAAATCATCCACACACTCTCACCCTCGATTTCCCTTTCCCCTCATGCCCCATCCTCATCACTGGCAGTCTCCCCTATTCCCCCACCCCTTGCCTCACGAAAGCCGGTCGATCAGCACCACTGTCAACACCACACCCACCAATGACAAACAACCCTCGTCTCGTCAACATTGCCCCTCAACTCTACATCCTCGACCACCCACATTGCAAGCACCCCGACCTCATATCTTTATCATGACAATCAATGGTAGGTGCCAAATAATCTTCTTGCCGCTCAGGGATTCTACGATGGCTACACATAATTATGGATCCCCAAACAGCCATCTCTAAAACCCAAGCGCAAAAGGCAACTAAGCCAACACACACCAACCTTAAGACAAACCTTCAATGTTGGCTAGTCCTCGAGTAGCTGGCTGTTACAAGCACAAATCTACTATGAAGGCAACACTCACCTCTGGCTACTAAAGCATGCTACTTGTGCTCATCCACCACCACAACTCCCCAAGAAGCCACGACAAAAGGTGCCACACCCACAAGTTCGGCAACCCTAAACACAGCAAAGCCAACAATGCTGGGTGCCTACCAATGTGCTCAAAGCACAAGGCTTCCATGAAGGCAACACACACCTATGGCTCCCCAAGCCACAATCAAAAGCCTCATCTCCACGCCGACAACCACCTCATAGCTCAAAGCCTTGTCTCGACAAAAATGCCAGAAGCCTTGCCAACCACGAACCTTCATCACTCTCGGCAACGTTGGGTGCCCAAATGTCTCTTAGAAGCCCAAGGCTTCCATGATGGCAATTCCATCATTTGTCTCCCAAGGTATACCCCTCAGTAGTTCGCCCAAACCACATCCACCACGCTAGTAATTTGTTGAAATATACAAGTGAATAGGGTGTGTGTGGAAACAAGCCCTTAGCAAGAGGCTGTAAAAGAGAATCTATAAATGTGAGAGAACCTATGAAAAGGTGAGAAGTATCTACTGGGAGAGAATAAAGGGTAGCATGAGGAGATTTAGGAGGTGTGGAGATATTCTGGGAAGAGGTGGAGAGAATCAAGCAAAAGAGGTGGAGTGAATCAAGGAGAAATCAGTGGGATTGGATGCTTGGATGTAAACTCTATAAATTGAGGCATTGGCCTAATGAGAATTTGCTAGTTTTTTATTACCCATGTCTTTATTAAGCTATCAATTAATTACTCACTAATCACGTCTTAATTATCATCTAATATCTTTGTTAATGATGTTGATTCTAGCATTTGAGATCCCATTATCTTGCTAATCACCCGGCTAATTAGGATTAGTAGATAATTAAGATTTTTACCTCTTTTCAACTAGCTCTCTGCACCCCCAGCCAGTGGAGGAGCTTGATCTCCCTCCAAGCTTAACAATAGCCTCCAAGCTCTTAGCCACACATAGCCATAACCATTGTGCTTCAGCCCATTCAAATAAAACGTCAAACCGCCAAGCATAGCTCTCCTGATTTTGGCTAGTTTTCCAGTGCCGTTTTTCTAAGGAAAAATGAGATTTTTTCTTCACCAGATGCAATGGCTCTAATTCCTCTTAGCCCCAGGAGTTTTCAAAGGTGCTCTACAAGCTAGTGAAGACAGTTTTTTATTTGATCAAGTCAACAATGAGATCCAAGCTCTTCATCAAATCTCCAGGTGACTTTGGTAAAACAGAGATTAAGCATTCAATGTTTGGTTAAATCTTATGTTTCTTAGCTTAATCATCTACTAGACTAATTTGCTATTGATGGCCTTGAAAGGATTTGAGCTCATTTGAACTCTAAGGCCTCAGATCTGGACTCCCCGCACTCAGTTTTTTACACACAAAACATAGGATTAATTTACTACTCAGTACTAATCACTATATTTTGGTGCAATTAAGGGTTCAAATTAACTATTAGACATCTGATACAGATCCCTATAACTTCAGATTGCAATTCAGAGATGGTTTGATACTCCAACCATTCTGTACACAGAATTGTTACCTTTGATTTAATGTAATTTTTGGTAAAATTATGCTGATAAATTTGTGGTATAATCATCATCTTGCATTTACCCCTTGGTTTTAATGCCTGCAAATCACACTCAAATTCAAGATTATTCACAGCCGGAGTTGCATTTGGGAATGTGCATAAGAATGAATGCTATATGCATTTTGTATTGGGCACACATGGGTGATTACATCATTGTAAAAATGGGATCAAACATTGCCCTTGTCCAGAATAAGGCAAGAGGTAAGACCTCCCGCATAGATTTAGGTTTGCATTGCATAATGACACAAGATAAACATCAAAAGCCCAAAAGAACTCTCAACAATACATTAAAACATGTTGCTCACATGGAGCAAGAACTGACGAACAAGCTCGTGGCCCCAGCCACCACGAAGAAGAAGAACATCTCTTTCCAAGAGGAGGATCAACACATCGAGAAGAAGAGCTAGAGGAAGCATTGAAGAAAAACATGGACGCGTGAAGAGAAGCTACCACAACAAGAAGACTGAAAGAAGAGGAAGACATGGACGCGTGAAGAGAAGCTGCCAACACGACAAGAAGACTGAAGACAAGAGAAGATGTGAGGCTCTAAGAAGTGAGGAGCCATGTGAAAATCTCAGAGAGAGAGAGAGAGAGAGAGAGAGAGAAACCCCACAACCCAATGTAAACTGCCCCAATAGAGTAAAACCACCGATGATGTAGGCCATGTGGTAGATGTATGTGTGAGCACTTTAGTCAAGGTCATGGGCACTTGTAGTAGCCTTGGGCACATAGAGAGAGTGTGTGTCAAGGACTATGAGTTTAGGGACTTGAGGCACTGGTCGCGGACTATCAAGGACTATCAAGTAAGAGGGAAACTTGGTATAGGGTCCATGTGTGCTAGGAGTATTCACTTGAGGGGAGGTGTTGAAATATACAAGTGAATAGGGTGTGTGCAGGAACAAGCCCTTAGCAAGAGGCTGCAAAAGAGAATCTGTAAATGAGAACCTGTGAAAAGGTGAGAAGTATCTACTAGGAGAGAATAAAGGGTACCATGAGGAGATTTAGGAGGTGTGGAGATATTCTAGGAAGGAGTGGAGAGAATCAAGCAAAAGAGGTGGAGTGAATCAAGGAGAAATCAGTGGGATTGGATGCTTGGATGTAAACTCTATAAATTGAGGCATCGGCCTAATGAGAATTTGCTAGTTTTTTATTACCCATGCCTACATTAAGCTATCAGTTAATTTCTCACTAATCACATCTTAATTATCGTTTAATCTCTTTGTTAATGATGTTGATTCTAGCATTTGATCCACCATAACTCATCACGTTGCTGCAAATTTAACATGGTATCAAAGCCTAGCCTATAATCCATCACGTTGTGAGCCCATTATCTTGTTAATCACCTGGCTAATTAGGATTAGTAGATAATTAAGATTTTTACCTCTTTTCAACTAGCTCTCTGCACCCCCAGCCAGTGGAGGGGCTTGATCTCCCTCCGAGCTTAACAATAGCCTCCAAGCTCTTAGCCACACATAGCCATAACCATTGTGCTTCAGCCCATTCAAATAAAGCGTCAAACCGCCAAGCACAGCTCTCCTGATTTTGGCTAATTTTCCAACGCCATTTTTCTAAGGAAAAAATGAGATTTTTTCTTCACCAGATGCAATGGCTCTAATTCCTCTTAGCCCTAGGAGTTTTCAAAGGTGCTCTACAAGCTGGTGAAGACAGTTTTTGATTTGATCAAGTCTACAGTGAGATCCAAGCTCTTCATCATCAAATCTCCAGGTGACTTTGGTAAAACAGAGATTAAGCATTCAATGTTTGGTCAAATCTTGTGTTTCTTGGCTTAATCCTCTACTAGACTAATTGCTATTGATGGCCTTGAAAGGATTTGAGCTCATTTGAACTCTAAGGCCTCAGATCTAGACTCCCCGCATACTCAGTTTTTTGCACACAAAACAGAGGATTAATTTGCTAATCAGTGGATTAATCAATACTAATCACTATATTTTGGTGCAATTGAGAGTTCAAATTAACCATTAGTATTTGATACAGATCCCTATAACTTCAGATTGCAATTTGGAGATGGTTTGATACTCCAACCATTCCATACACATATGTGTTACCCTTGATTTAATGTAATTTCTGATAAAATTATGCTGATAAATTTGTGGTAATCATCATCTTGCATTTACCCCTTGGTTTTAATGCCTGCAAATCACACTCAAATTCAAGATTATTCACAGCCAGAGTTGCATTTGGGAATGTGCATAAGAATGAATGCTATATGCATTTTGTATTGGGCACACATGGGTGATTACATCATTGTAAAAATGGGATCAAACACTGCCCTTGTGTTCAGAATAACGCAAGAGGTAAGACCTCCCGCATAGATTTGGGTTTGCATTGCATAATGACACAAGATAAACATCAAAAGCCCAAAAGAACTCTCAACAATACATTAAAACATGTTGCTCACATGGAGCAAGAACTGACAGACAAGCTCGTGGCCCCAGCCATGAAAGAAGAAGAACATCTCTTTCCAAGAGGAGGATCAACACACCGAGAAGAAGAGCTAGAGGAAGCATTGAAGGAAGACATGGACGCGTGAAGAGAAGCTGCCACAACAAGAAGACTGAAAGAAGAGGAAAACATGGACGCGTGAAGAGAAGCTGCCAACATGACAAGAAGACTGAAGACAAGAGAAGATGTGAGGCTCCAAGAAGTGAGGAGCCATGTGAAAATTTCACAGAGAGAGAGAGAGAGAGAGAGAGAGAGAGAGAGAGAGAGACAGAGAGAGAGAAACCCCACAACCCAATGTAACCTGCCCCAACAGAGTAGAACCACCTCTGAGCCACCGATGATGTAGGCCATGTGGTAGATGTATATGTGAGTACTTTAGTCAAGGTCACGGGCACTTGTAGTAGCCTTGGACACATAGAGAGAGAGTGTGTGTCAAGGACTATGAGTTTAGGGACTTGAGGCACTGGTTGCGGACTATCAAGTAAGAGGGAAACTTGGTATAGGGTCCAGGTGTGCTAGGAGTATTCAGTTGAGGAGAGGTGTTGAAATATACAAGTGAATAGGGTGTGTGCGGGAACAAGCCCTTAGCAAGAGGCTGTAAAAGAGAATCTGTAAATGTGAGAGAACCTGTGAAAAGGTGAGAAGTATCTACTAGGAGAGAATAAAGGGTACCATGAGGAGATTTAGGAGGTGTGGAGATATTCTAGGAAGAGGTGGAGAGAATCAAGCAAAAGAGGTGGAGTGAATCAAGGAGAAACAGTTGGATTGGATGCTTGGATGTAAACTCTATAAATTGAGGCATTGGCCTAATGAGAATTCGCTGGTTTTTGATTACCCATGCCTACATTAAGTTATCAGTTAATTAATCACTAATCACATCTTAATTATCATCTAATCTCTTTGTTAATGATGTTGATTCTAGCATTTGATCCACCATAGCTCATCACATTGCTGCAAATTTAACATACTTGTCTAATCAATAGAGATGGTTTGGCAACCAACAGGCAGACAAGTCCCCTCCTCCTTCACAAAATCCTCCAAACTTGCCCACACCCAACCCATGGGCACTCCAAAGCTCAATTCACCCAACCCTTTCAACCCATTGAGCGTCATCCATGAAGCTCCACCCCACCCCCCTCAACTTCGCCAAACCAAGGGGTAGTGCTACACATGGCTAAGCTTATCCAACCACTCAAAGATAAACTCAAAGGTGAGCTCACAACTCTAGCCACATGGGCCACTCAGTACAAAACCCTCTTTGGGGGTGCTGACCAATAAACACATGCCAAAAAGAAAGAAAGAAATCTCTAGGTGATTAGGACCATGGGCACACCTTTTATCCTCACCCATGCAAAACACCTGCAAATCTCACTGAGCTCTGTCCTATGCACACACACCGCATAAAGCTTCATCAACCATCCAGGTATATATCTCTGGATGGGGAGCCATGGTGGGCGCAAGCCCGGTCCATGGTATGACCCATCGCCTGCATCTCCTTAATCACCCCTACTACACCCAAATAACTCTGCTTCATATCTAATCAATTCTACCCAAAACTTCTTCTTCAGCTCAATACCTATGGATCCTCGACATCGACTACCACTCCTATCAACACAGGATCCTAGAGCTCCAATGACAAAAGAAGACAAAGCATAAAAAGAAAAGAGAGGACATGACAACCTGATGTCTCAACATCCACGGGAGCCAAGATACCCATCACGGTGTCTTGACAAAGATGCTAGAGCTTCATGAACATCGCCATCGACATACAGCATCTCGGAGCGCACAAGCAGTCTCCATGCGTGTTGCCTCCTTGTCCCTCCAGAATTCCCCCTCGCCACTTGCTTACTAACCCCATTGTTTAACTAACTCCTCTTTAATCATACCACCTACCACTAGGATATTGGTCATTAAGTATTCCATGCTAGTCTACTCATTCAAGTACTCTGACTCCTCTAATGAGGATGTCCAAACGCAAAGGTGAACAAAAACGACAACATACCCAAAAATAAAAATATAAAAAATAAAGAGTACTATTGGGCACATACAAAAAAACAAACTCTAAGAGCCCGTACAACTAGCTCGATACTTAATCACCAGTACCCCACTAACTTCTTTCCATCATACAAACTCCCCCACCCCCTCTCATTTTCGGAGAGATAGGAGAACCAACCAAGTGCAAACTTCCCTGCGTACCTCACCAATCTCTTACCGATCAACGAGGACGTGATCGACTTCAAGAAGGGGATTATGTTAACCACATATCGGTTAACACATTACTATGACAACTATGTCCACACACTTATGTAATGGACGCCCATGCTATATTATAGATCCCGTCAATTAATGAGGGAAACGCCCTAAAGACGCTCCCAAGTATTGAGCTTCGAAGGACAAAAAAGAGGATCTTGGTTACTTGGCCAAACCATAGAGAAAAACCTTATAACTGGGTGACCCGACGGGTGACTTACTCCCAAGCGGCCTAGTGGTGGGAAAAGGCTTGAAACTATAAAAGCCAATTTCTCTTGTTTGTAACTCATTCTTCCATTTGTGCAATAAAAGTGGAGTGTTCTCTCTCTCCCTCTCTCTTGCAACTCTAATCTAGCATGTGTCGTGTGCTTAGGGTTACAGTTTGGGAATCACTTGTTCCCTCTTGCTCTCTCTCTCTCTCTCTCTCTCTCTCTCTCTCTCTCTCTCTCTCTCTCTCTCTCTCTCTCGTGAGTGATTAGGCTAACCAACGGCGATCCTCTTCCACGGAGATCCCACACGATATTCGCGAGCGAGCTTGCATCACGTGTTAGATTAGAACAACCGCCTTAGTGTGACAATGAGTACGGAAGGACGGTAGTAAGATGAGCGGCTACGGTGGAGCTCTTGCTGCGCCATGCTCAAGCTCGGTGGATAGACAACTTCCCATGACACGGTTACGGTAGACTTTCCTTAACATGTATGTAGAGGTTCACACCTCTACATGTATGTAGAGTTCCTTAACATGTATGTAGAGGTTCACACCTCTAGACTCGTATCTATAGGCTCAAGTCTTTTTTGTATAAACTCCACTCACATACTTTCCTTGTATGCCATGATTCTACTTGAAGCATGAAAATCTAGGAATTGGACCTATGACAAGGTATAATTGGATGGTTGCAAGATCAGGGTGCCCAGTTTTGTCCACTCAGGCACCCTGTAAATAGTTCAAAAATAGAAATTTGATTACCTTTAGTGGCCAATCTCTCATAGCTAATGAAGGAATTTCCTTTCAAGTTCTTTTTGTTGGAACATCATATACAAAGTTGGGAATATAGTTGCATAATCTGATTAATCATTAGATAGTTGAAAGTCCTCATTTGTTTAGGTACAATGTCAATGTATACACCCTGTCCCGAATTTGGACTAATTCCATAAAATGCTAATATCTTCTACATATAAACTCATATGATATTCCCACTTTGGGCCTTATATCTTCACATAATATATATAGAACTTAACTTGATTTTTTGAGAAAATTTTAAGTCATTTGTCTATTTTCTTTAAATATTTCAAGGTTTTTAAAGTGATATAATATATGCCACTTTTTGTATCCATAATAACTACCACTTAAAATGCTCAATCTTGAAGATCAAACGAGTGAGAGATAGTGAGACATTATTAGAATGTGGTGGTTAGTCAAAATTGTAAATCCAATGGTTGGATTTCTAATAATCTTTTTTCGAAATTCTTCTAGGGTATCAGAAGGCCTGCAAATATTAATAATCTAAGTAAAATTATATTTTTGATGTAAATCATCTAAAACCTATAGAGACTAGTGTACTTGTAATGGTGCATCTATGGAAAAAAATTTAGATCACTCTAAGTATGGAAAGATCATTTTTTAATCATTTCATCATATTTTTTATTAATTAAAGTAATTTATATTAATTTAAGTTATATTGGGCTGATTTGAGTGCATGTCTATTTTCTATTACTTGCTTGATGTCATTTGAAGTACCTTGTCCCCCTAAATTTGCTCTCCAAGCATTGTCCTAGTCTAGCATAAACTGGACAAAACTGGACAACCTGATCTTACAACCACCCAATTATTGAATAACAAGTGTACTTAATTTTATAATATTTACGAACACAAATTTTTCTTAGAATTTATAGATGCTGGTACACATTGTGTGACATGAAAATCTTCAAAAACATGGCTAGACGTGTCTATATAGATTTTTATATCATAATAATTGGTCCGTACTATATTAGGTATTCATACCCCAAAATCACGTCTCCAAGCTCACACTTGCACATTCACATGTCCAAGCTCACCCTTCACATGTCTAGATTCATGGCACATGTCTCTAGTCTCACGTCTAACATGTCAAGATTCAAGGCACACGTCTAGTCTCACGGCTTATGTGTCGAAGCTCGCCTCTGCAAGCTCACATCTTTTTGCACTAGACTGTACGCTCACGTCCCTACCCAAGAGCTGGATTGGCCTAGTTTTTGGTGGTTTTTATGATTTTTTAGACTTGATGAGATGAGATTAAGGTTCTTAATAATAGTTAATGATTGTTCTCTAATTAATCTTTTTAAATGTTTTTTGATGGTTTAACATGCTTCTAATCTACTAATTCCAACAATGCATGAATAAATTATGAAAAAAATATGCATGAATAAAAAATGATAATCCCACTCTAATTCAATCTAATGGAGATCAATGCTCATGTTTTCAAAGTGGATTTCACTCCTAATCACAATTAGTAAGCTAATCCTTGGCTCAAAGCAATGAAACCTAAACCTCTTAGGCTCCAATTTCATGCAAATCACCAAAAAACTAGAGTTTTGTCCTACAAATAGATGAATATAGAATGTCCAAATTAAACTCCAAATCAAAATCAAACACATCCAAGACTCCAGAACTGTATGTTTTTCAGAGTGTGACCTCCTAATCAACACCAAGCAACATTAGATGATCCCAATAGCTTGGAATGGATGAAAAATAAGAGCAAAGCCCTAGGCTACTCCCCGAGAGCGGTGCCAAATGTGTTCAAGTCGAGCTTATCTTAGTCTTGCCGAAGCATGTGTCATTGGGTTTTGTCTTAGAGCTACAATCTACAACTTCCCAGTGTGGTTGCCCTCATCCATGGTGTTCTCATTTCATTATCACACCAGAAAGCTCCTTTGCCAAAGGGATGAAGGGAGAGCTCTCAATACCAAAATAGAGATAAAAAGAGATGGTCCTTCGCGATCGTTCTCTCTCACAAAAAGTAGGACAGGAGTAGTGTCTTGCTTATTGTCAAAAATTATTGATATATAAATGACTAGTTTTCACACTAGGCCGGCCAAACTTAGAAATGATCCGGTCTTTGTTACTATTCTTAAGTAACTATGTACACTAAGTCCGTAGACTTTCTCTATTCAACCTTAAGTGCATGGTATGGTTGCTTTATATATTTCCAACGCTATCTTACAAAAGTTAAGTGCTCGTTTACACGTAAGATAGCAAACCGCCTTATGGTAGGTCGAGCGGGGGAAACCACATTAACCAACAAAGTGGTTAATAATCACCAACTTAAAAACATCCCCCCTCTCTCTAAGCCGTACTGTATGGACATGTACGAACATACCGTACAACTTGTCAAAAACCTAATCTGTTATGTAAACCTAAAATGCTGTCAAATTTCAAAATCCAATTTTTAAGCATTTCTGATACCTGTAAACCTGTAAAACAATTCGAATATAACTTTTTGTTACTAGTGGTTGCCATCTTCTTCCTAGCATTGTTGGTCGCTTATTTATATGCTTGTTTAGTGCAAATGGTGCTTATTTAATACCTATGGATATCGTTCGTGGAATGTAGGTGCTGCGAACACTTCTCGATTCTGGTATTTCCTCCATTTTGCATAACTTATCCTTGAGAGTGACCTCTAATGCCAATTTACATAGAAATAGATTTTTGATCACCAAGGTTGAGAGAGCCAAGCACTAGTCTAGGACAGCCAATGTTGTACCTGGTTTCAAAACACCAATGACATGTTCTTTCATCCACAAGAAGTTAAGGATTCATTTACAACAAAGGTTCTTCTTTCATAATCTACACTGAAAATTTGTTTGCTAGCATAGCATGCTTTCATGTAATTTGTTCACGGAAAACCGGGCTTAAATGCGTGTGGAACTTTGTATAAAACAAAATACTCCAATAATATTCATCGGTAGTGAGGGGGTCTCGGCCCTCGTCGGCCCCAATGGTGGTGTACATAGTGCCATTTACAACGAAGATTCTACTACGACAATCTACACGGCCAATTTCTTTGGTAGCATAGCATGCTTTCATACAGTTCGTTCATGGAAACCGGAGCATATTTGCCTGTGGAACACTGTATAAAACAAAATAATCTAATGAAATTTATCAATAATGGGGGGTCTGCCCTTTTCGGCCTTAGTGGTGGTGTACATTGTGACATTTAATTTTCGTGCTCCTCCATTTCAATCAAATGTTTATTGCAAGTCAACATTTATCCTAGAATTGAAAACATTATCCTAGAAGACCTTTTCAGGGGTTGTCACGGGTTTTCCATCATTCTTAGCTTCAAGAAAAAAGTTCAAGACCATAAATCCTATTAAAAGAAGTGAAATCTTTCCTTGACATGTCGGAAAATCTACAAACTTTTTTGCACATCAACAAACAGAATATATGAACTACATGAAATACTTGCATCAAAGCCCAAAAATAGCCACTTTTATACTGCCTTATTCCATAAAAACACCCAAACATATCATGTTCTCAGAAGTTCTAGCACACTTGTCATCTGCTTTTGTTCATTGTTCATCCTCAATGTACTAACAAATTATATATATTAACATCTTATCTAACGACCTTCAAGGGAAAAATACATTTGTTGTATGGCATTGAGACAAAAAAACCATGTCTGGATATCGCATGGTATTCCTCTATCATAGGACTGTTGCTCACATTAGAATACATTTTAGACAAATCACCTGACATAGCTATACTATCCTTAAGGACAAAATGGTAGGTGTTAATGTTGACACATCCCTATACCTACATCGATACAATACAGGAATTGAGAGTTTATTTTTTTCCAAGTACTGGCATTTAATTTAGAAAGTTTTCCCAAGGACACTACAGATCATATTTTTGCCAGTGGAAAAGACAACTAAAGCTCAAAAAGCGGACTTGCTCTCCCTCTTTGTAGCACTTTCTGCACTTGCACAGAAACAAGTGAGACCTTGCAAGCATCAAGCCCATAGCCACATCTGAAGCAGAGTGCAAGCCATCTACTACCACATGCCCACATACACGTGCAAACACACAATCAGGGAGTAGCTAGCAGGAGAGAGGAGTGATGGTGGTGATTCGGCAGTTGATTTGATCTCTACTTTGGTAGTTAACTTGGAAGTCAGTACAAAAGTTCCAAACTGATGCAAACTTGGAACAAAAGGGAACCTTAGCCTTCATCCAAAGCAAAACTTGCACATTAACTTGCAAGCTCACGTAGCAATTGGTGTTCATAGAAGAAAGACTGTCACAGAACGTTCATCTACAAGAGCCAGTCCTTATAAAAGATGATCGAATCAAATCACAAAAATTATGAGCTGCAAACTTACATCCCTCCACAGCAGTAACCTTCAATAAAGGCTAAGAATTAAGAGACACTGTAAATCAAGCAGGCGAGTTACCTGTAACTCTAGTAGCCTGTCCATTCCCATACCCATTATATGTCAAGCTTCCACCCCTCATGCCACGACCACCACCCCCTCTTCCATAGTAGTTTCTGGGGTAATATCCTCCCTGCTCATTATATTGCCCACCACACCCATTCCCATACCCACCACGCCCACCACCACCGCGACCACTGCGACCACCGCGTCCATTTGAAAAGCCTCTTCCTCTACCACCCGTTCCATAAATATAGCCCCGCCCACCACCCTTGGGACCCTGATAGCCTCTTGGGCCTACACTTACGTTAGGAACATGTGACTGCTGCTGTTGATTTTGTGGTTCCTGCAGTTCCTCCTGCTGTAAAGGATCTGCTGATGCAGTAGTCTCCTGCTCCTGTTGAAGTCCGTCATGAAAGGACTGCCTATCACCAGATGTTGCACAAGCATCAACCTGCTCTCAAACCAACAGCAATAAAACTTTAAGGCTTGTGGAAAACGCTCCAAAAGAGGCATAACACAACTGCAGATGCTCCTTTACATCTCCGATTTTAAGACATTGCAGAGTCAATCATGAAAGAACTTAAGTCACACCTGAAGTATCTCATCTCCAATACTTGTCTCAGACAAATTGACAGTGGAATGAGCTCTTGATGCCTCTACAGTCAGTGTCTCACTTTGAAAGAGCAGTTGTTGAGCTATTGCTTGCTCCTGTCATTTTACACACAACACAACCCAAAGGTAAATCCAGCTCATCCTTCTCTAAGAACTCCTTCGACTGAATGCACCACTTCCAAATTTCGGAGTAAAAATCGTGACGGATCTCCTAAGTGCTCCGTATGCCTACAGTCTCCACTAACTGTACCAGGCTTGGCCCTTACATCTCAATAATTAACTTGATTAAAACAACAATGATACAGGCGGAATGCGTGCACCATTTGATACAAATGACTGCTTTTACATTTGCTAAAACATTTAAGCCTGATTCATTGCACATATGCAGCCCTAACTGTAGATCAGCTTGTATGTGGTGCTTGTTACTTCAATTGAAAGACGAAACTGGATTCATCACAAATATGCAGCCCTATCTCTAAATTCAGCCTGTATGTGGTGCTTGCCTCCTTTTAGTCCATCAATAATGCCGGATAATCTACAATGAAATTCTTGACAAGCCACACTGCTTCATGTGTCCCTCCGTCTTGAAACTTCAAGAAGGAACTAACTATCTTTCTATTCAGCCAGAGAGCCGTGCTTGAAACAATGTAAGAGGATCTGTTCCAGAACCATAATTTCAACTTCGTCCACTATGTCGGGTTCATGTTCATCGTGGACATCAGAGAGAGGAGGTCCAATGCTTCAACCAATTGACATGGAATTAAGGCTTCAGCTGCCACATCCAGTGTTAGCTTTGGATTAGCCATGTCCACGTGGCAAGCACATGACATGCATTGTAACAGTTCTCCAAAGTAAAAACAAGCAAATACTCTTGCTTGCAGCACGCCACGGGGGGCCCGCGGGGGGGGGGGGGGGGGGGGGGGGGGCGCTTTCACCGGGTAAATTGGGACCCAATCTGGTGTGGTCTCTGCTTTCTCTCTCCAGCTCTACCTCCTATGTATAAAAGATTAAAGTGGATTGCTTCATGCTCACTTCATAAAGGTATAAAGGTCTTGTTGTGCATTACTCAATCTCACCAGTTGCATGTTACACAAGACCCTGAAATCTACACCCGCATCAAGGAAATCTTGGAGACCACCGGGGCCGCTCCCACGGCCTTGGATGGAGCCTTACAGGCCAGCTTTTTCCTCCGGTATACAACCAAAGACAACACTCGTGGCTTTACGCAAGTAGGAAAGGAACCTTCGCAATAGCCTTGCCTCCCTTCAATGCCCACAAGAGCAAACCCCTGATAGCGAGTGGGTAGGCTAAGAAAAGAAGGTGGTGGACTGTTCTAAGCTATGTTAGAATGCTGTAAATGCTTATGAATGATAGAATACCTTTACTAGATGACTGGTGTATGCCTGGATGATGCACTGAATGCTGGATATTGATGTAGACTGATGAATCAAGGCTGGATATTGATGTAGACTGATGAATCAAGGCTGAAACTGCTGGGAATCTGCAAACGCAGGTCTGTAGGGCTGACTACTGTTGTAGGACTAATGCTGGACTGAAACGCAAACTATATGACTGCTGTGGAACTGTAAACGCAGATTGTATGTGTGACTTGGTTGAACACGATGCTAATCAATACACTTAAATACACTAAGTTTTGAAGGACACTTGCTCAAATACAAGAAGTAAAGTGCTGAATTGACAAGACACACAATGACACGGAACGGCCGACCCCTCCCTTGAGTAAATTGTATTACTATTGGAGAAATTCAATACATAGCTTCACGGGCATCCATTGCCAAATCCTCCATGCCAATGCATATGAAATTCAGCATTTAGAAAACAATGGTATGTCGATGTAGATCACCAAGGAGCTACCTTGATGCCCGGCCCGACTTCAGTGCCCATATTCTCTACCATTGGCTCTATGTTCTACCAAGCAAGGTAGCAACATCTTCAAGAGCACATAGGACAAGAGAAATACTACACAGGGCGGCTAAACAAGGAGTCCTGCCCTTCTACTGAATAAGTAATGACAACACATCGTCCAATTAGCTTACCAGTCTTCTGTTGGGGTAAAGGCATAATGCCCACCCTTATAGTGTGTACAAGCCCATAAGTTATAGTACATAGTACACTTAGTACTTTTAATGTACTAAGTGCACTATGTGTACTAGTGCAATATACATGTGTGATAGGGGAGTCACACACTCATATCTTATGAGTTGACTTATCCCCACAACTCTCTCTCTCTCTCTCTCTTGCTTCTCTGTGTATGTCTCTCACATGACCTAACCCTAATTCCTGTTTCTCTCTCCCACACAACTGGTATCAGAGCTAAACTTCCAACTGGTGGTGTCGAATTTGCTGTAGAGGTTGGTGGTGTCGAATTTGCTGTAGAGGAGAAGAAGGTTCAAGCGCTGATTTTTTCTCTCTGTGTGTGAGTGTTGAACGCTGGGCTGTCTGCGTGAAGCGAAGGATACACACAAGTTCGGCTGTGGTAGCTAAGCGTTCAAGCGCTACTAGGCGAAGGCAAATCCGTCTCATCCACAAGGCGAGCGAAGAAGCATAGGCTGGTCCACAAGGCGAGTGTCAACAGGCTGCGTGTAATCGTGGAGTTCTAGCGCTGCTGGCAAAGACGGCGAAGGCAGCATAGCGGGCGTCAAGCGAGGAGGCTGGCGCTAGGCGAGCGAAAACAGGCGAAGGCGGCGGCAACTGGATCGTGAGCAAGCATCTAGCAACTCGCGTTACTTTTACCTGTGCGAGCACGGGGAGGAGAGGTGCTTCCGCCTTGTCAACACACACCGCGTGATCGTGAAGAAGCGGAGCAAGCTGCGTGGCCGCCTCACCTACCTTCTCTCGCTCACGTTGGTCCTCGCCCTCTCCTACTCCATCTCCTTCTGTTGGACTGCAGTGGGTGATCTTAACCTATGGACTCGTTAGCCTCGTGCTTCAATGGAATGCTGTAGAAGAAGCAACAAGCAGGAGCAACAGCATCAACATCAACAAGAAGTGCCCCCCCCCCCCTTTTTCTCCTGCAACAACTAAAATTCAGCCTGCAGATAAGAGAAATTCAGAAAATTACAAGGTATTTTGCTTCAATTTTTTTTTGGGATTTGCAATTGAGCAAGTACAATCAACAATTGAGCAGGTACAGGTGCCCAATTGCTCAATTTTTGAGCAAAATTGGCAAAATTGGGTGACATTGGTCACAATCAGGATCAATTTGCAGGAAATTGGTCACAATCAGGATCAATTTGCAGGAAATTGGATGTTGAAATTTGGGGCTTTTGATGTAATTGTGCAATTAAGCACTCATACATGCTGTATGATGTGAGAAATCGCACATTTGGGCAAAATTGCAGCAAATTGCAGTGCAAATCAAGGGGCTTTTGTGCCGATTTGGTTGATTTGCATGCAGGCAATCGCATTTGATGCTGTGGATAATGTGTTGATGCCTTACAAGCACTCAATGTGCCTGTAAATCAAGGGGCTTTCATGTATTTGATGTATATGTGGCCAGGGGGAAGCATCGCGAAGACTTTGGATGCCTTCATGTGCGTCAATGTACCATGTATGATCAGAAATTGATCTTAAATCAAGGGGCTTTTCAAGTTTGTATGCTTGTTGAGCTTGGCAAAGCAACAGGCAAGACATTTATGCCTTGAATCCTCAAAAATCAGCTTGCAGTCAAGGGGCTTTTGCCCAATTTCTGTTCGGAACTGTTGTATGCAGTGTTCGGGACTGTAAAAGTCTGATTTTCACTCATTTGGACAGCCAGGAGAGCATTTATTGCTATTGTACCTGCTGGTACAGATTTGTCACAGCTTTGTGCATGTTTTGGCATGGCTGTACACTGTTTTGAGTGACCAAAAGGTTCAATTTCAGCTGCTGTACTTGCCGGTACAGGTTTGGTACATCATTGGTGAGCACTTGGTACTGCTGTCCAGTACTTTAGAAGGGCAACAGAGCACATTTAAGGTGCTGTCCAAAATCTGCAGCAACCAGATTTTGGTGATTTCATCACATAAAGTGGGAGAAAAGTTGCATTCGTGCTTCCGCAGTGGGAGATAAAGCTTGGGAGAACAACTGTGAGCACTTTGTGTGCTTTTGGTGCAGTGTTTGCACATTTTGCAAGGAGTCAGGCATTGACAGGCTGCATTTTGCTATGGCAACCACAGGTGAGAGCTCTTCATTGCTTCACATCAAGAAGCTTGAAGGCTCGCATAATTATGATATTTGGCAAACCCAGTGCTACAATGTGTTGCTCCAGAAAAAGCAACACAAGCCTATCAAAGAAAGGGGTGTAATGCCCGCTTCTCTTACTGCTGAAGAGTGGGAAGATATGGATGAGCTGGCAAGATCTACTATCATGTTGTCTGTGTCAGACTCATTACTTTTCAGCATTCGTGAAGAGAAGACAGCTTGGGGAATGTGGCAGAGATTGCAGGAC
Organism: Cibotium barometz; assembly: GCF_041138505.1. Lineage (NCBI taxonomy): Eukaryota > Viridiplantae > Streptophyta > Polypodiopsida > Cyatheales > Cibotiaceae > Cibotium > Cibotium barometz. The sequence continues at coordinate 3,179,761 of NC_141057.1, read as the reverse complement.
TTGTATGCCCAACAAAGTGCCTCAAGCAAAGTGTATTGGTTTGAAGAAACTCATAGGTCTTCAGATGAAGGAAGGGGCGTCTATGACAGCCCATCTAAATGAGTTTAATGGTATTGTCAGCCAGGTCATTAATCAAAAGTTGGCAATGGACGATGAGTTCAAAGCCACCTTTCTGTTATGCACTTTGCCAGAGAGTTGGGACACATTCAGGACAGCCACGAGCAATTCGCATGCTATGCTGTCATATGCAGATGTTGAGGGTGCTCTTCTTCAAGAAGAGATGAACAGGAAAAACAACTCTGTTGGAAAGTCCAATGCAATGAATGCACGTGGGAGATCCCAGCAAAGGGGGAAAAGCCAAGAAAGGGGAAGGAGCAAGTCTCGCTCCAAAAAGGATTTGGAATGCCATTATTGTGGCAAAAAGGGACACATTAAAAAGCAATGCTACAAATGGAAAAATGATCAAAAGGAAAAGGGAAAAGGCAAAGACAAAGAGAAAGATGAAGCCAAAGATGTAAAGCCAAAGGGCAAAAGTGGAGTCAAGATTGAAGAAATCAATGTGTCACATGCAGGTGGCAGTGAGGATGAGGTCCTCTTTACGTCTTCACTTGATGCCCATTCACTTCTTACAGGTGGTCATGGTATGCACTCATGGATCATTGATTCAGGTGCCTCCTTTCATGTCACAGGTTGCAGAGACTTGTTTGTCAGATATACTGCTGGCAATGAAGGAGTGGTTTATTTGGGTGATAACCATGCATGCAAGATTCTTTGTAGAGGTGATGTGAGGCTTGTGTTTTCAGATGGCTCACAGCTTATGCTCCATGATGTCAGGCATGTGCCTGAGATCAAAAAGAATCTGCTTTCTACTGGACAGCTTGATGATGCTGATTATGTTACCACATTTGGTAGTGGAAAGTGGAAAATTAGTAAGGGCTCACTGGTTGTTGCCAGAGGCTCTAAGGTGGACACTCTTTACTTTATGCATGCAGGTGTTTGTCACCATGCTAATGTAAATGCAACCGAGCTGCCGGAAATCTCTATGTGGCATAGCCGGTTGGGACACATGAGTGTCAAAGGAAGAGCAATTGTCTCGTTTGGGTTACTTGCCTTCTCTAAAGTTTTCAAGTTTTCAGTTTTGTGAGCATTGTATATATGGTAGGCAACTACAGTGCCCCCACAAGAAAGCTCTTGGACAAAAAGATGCTCAGTTAGAGCTTGTGCATACAGATGTATGTGAGATGCCTCAGCTTTCTTTGGGAGGGGCAAAATATTGTGTGTCTTTTATTGATGATGCCACACGCAAGGTGTGGGTCTATCCTCTTCGTTTGAAGAGTGATACATTCTCAGTGTTTCAGAAGTTTGTTGCTCATGTTGAGAATCAAACTGGCAAAACACTGAAGGCTTTGCGTTCCGACAATGGTGGAGAGTATATGTCCAAACAGTTTCAGGACTTTTGTGATGCTAAAGGCATCAAGAGGGAGCTCTCTACTCCTTATGATCCTCCACAAAACGGGACAGCAGAGAGGATGAACAGGACCATTCAGGTGATGTTGTCACATGCTGCATTACCTCATGGTTTTTGGGCTGAAGCTGTTATGACAGCCGTTCACCTTATAAACAGGTCACCTAACACGATACGAAAGGATCCATCCTTCTTTTGAACCAAGAGGACGGGTGAACAATATGGGGAAGAGCTTGGCTGAACCAAACCCTTCTCAAGAAGCTCATTTACTTGCTTCATGATCTCCTCTTTTTGGAATGCACTTACACGATAGGCTGGCCTATTAGGTGGTGAGCTACCCGGCACAAGATCAATGCGATGATCTTCCAATCGTACAGGTGGTAACTCATTTGGTAACTCATCAGCAAAACAATCATTGTGCTCTTGCAAAAATTTCAGCTTATCATTACAAAGAGTGTTTACATGTACATCATTTTCCTCAACACGATCTTGTACAAAAATCAAGTACGCAAAAATACTCTTTTTCATTACTTTCTTAATTTGTACATGAGATACAAGGGGAATGGTATCACCCTCTTCACCAGCATCAATTACATGTTCTCGGCCTTTATGCATGAAGGTGATCCTGTTAGTCTTGTAAGCCTTGCATGGATCAATACGTGTATGCCAAGGCTTTCCAAGCAATACATCACAACCATTCAAAGGCGCCACAAGAAAATCCTCATGATCCACATAGCCTTGAATGTGTATGCGCAACTTGCCAAAAATAGGCATGACCTGCACTTCTCTACCAACAAAGGCAGTCCCTGTTTCAATTTGAGGACCCATGTCCTCCACTTCAATACCAAAGCAGCTGCCATCTGAGTGGATATGAAATTCTCCGTTGCACAATCATCAAACATAAACAAAGCGGACTGATTCTTGAGTTGTCCCCAAGCTTTACATACAACCCTATCTTTGCTATCATGTGAAGTGTTGCCCTGTACATCCGGAACCATATGCACATTAGGCTTCGGTACATTAGCATTTTCAGCTTTGTTCTTCTTATTTGGGCATGCTCTTGCCATGTGCTCAATGCTGCCACAAGTAGAGCATTTGTCTTCACGCATATATTGCTCCTTCTTCTCAATGCATTGGGAGGCAAGAATTGAGCATAGAACCTCTCCTTGAACTCTTCCCATGATCTAACAGGATTCGGTGAGAGCTTCTCCGTGAGCCACCAATGGGCAGCAGTGCCTTTCATGAACATGCTTACATGCCGGATCATGGATTTCTGAGTGAAATCCTCATCACTAAAAGCAATATCAAACTGGGCAATAAAAGCAAGTGCCTTGATGCATCATATTCCCCATGATATGTGTCAAACTTCACAGATTTGTCTCCGGCTTTGAAGTCACGAGACTTGCCTTTTCTGCATATGCATCCTCGGTACGAGCCAAGTATGCACGTGCTGCATCCCTCGGTTGCATGTGCAACTCTTGAGCAATCATTGCCATTGCATGATCCATATAAGATTCAGCTTTCTTGGCCTTCAAACGATCATGTACCAATTGATCCTCGCGGCGATAGAGATTCAATTCTTCTTGTTGTGCATGGAGAAGAGCCTGCATACGAGTAAGTTCAGCCCTAAAGACTATGGACTCTTCTTCTTGTATCTTTTCTTTGCCACGGGACGGCTGTCCCACATATTCATGTTCCCTATTGTGCACCACATGAGTTTGCTCATCTTGTAAAGCATTGGAGGCATGCATTTCATTGTCCCTATCTCTTATATTAGCATCTCCAACATTCATTGTATGGCTGTCCATAATGTTCTAAGTGTAGAGATAGCTAGTGTTCACGGTGATCGTCTCTCACGATAGAAGTGAAAGAGAACCCTATGCTCTGATATACCAATGTAATTTGGTTGAACACAATGCTAATCAATACACTTAAATACACTAAGATTTGAAGGACACTTGCTCAAATACAAGAAGTAAATTGCTGAATTGACAAGAGACACACAATGAGCCGGAACGGCCGACCCCTCCCTTGAGTAAATTGTATTACTATTGGAGAAATTCAATACATAGCTTCACGGGCATCCATTGCCAAATCCTCCGTGCCAATGCATATGAAATTCAGCATTTAGAAAACAATGGTATGTCGATGTAGATCACCAAGGAGCTGCCTTGATGCCCAGCCCGACTTTAGTGCCCATATTCTCTACCATTGGCTCTATGTTCTACCAAGCAAGGTAGCAACATCTTCAAGAGCACATAGGACAAGAGTGTTGGGGTAAAGGCATTATGCCCACCCTTATAGTGTGTACAAGCCCATAAGTTATAGTACATAGTACACTTAGTACTTTTAATGTACTAAGTGCACTATGTGTACTAGTGCAATATACATGTGTGATAGAGGAGTCACACACTCATTCCCATGAGTTGACTTATCCCCACAACTCTCTCTCTCTCTCTCTCCCTTGCTTCTCTGTGTATGTCTCCCACACATGAACTCTAACCCTAATTATCTCTCAGCCCATAAGTTATAGTACATAGTACACTTAGTACTTTTAATGTACTAAGCGCACTATGTGTACTAGTGCAATATACATGTGTGATAGGGAAGTCACACACTCATTCCCATGAATTGACTTATCCCCACAACTCTCTCTCTCTCTCTCTCTCTCTCTCTCTCTCTCTCTCTCCCTTGCTTCTCTGTGTATGTCTCCCACACATGAACTCTAACCCTAACTAACTCTCCTATTCAACTGGTATCAGAGCCTTCAACTGGAGCACACAGTCGAGCTGGCAGTGAAGCGCAGCAACGCTTGAGATTGGAGCTTCTTGTAAGGACAGAGAGCGCTAAGCAGCGCACAGCACTGAAGAGAGGGCAGGGCGCCAGGCAAGAAGGCGTGGGCTGCTCAGCTGCTGCCCAGTCGCAGCCACGCTGCCCAGCAGGTGCAGCCACGCTGCCTAACCAGACAGCAGCAGCAGCCACGCTGCCCAGCAGGCGCAGCGCAGCAGCCCAACCTCAGCGCAGCATCAACCTCAGCGCAACAGCAACAGAAATCAGAAATCTGCAGCAGCCTCCACACCTGCATCCGTACCTGCACGGTGACAAAGAAGCATCATCTCTCCCCTTTCCTGCAAAACAGAGAAATTCAAAAATTAAGAGGTATTTGCCTTCAATTTTAGGAATTTCTTATCAATTCAATCAATTGAGCAAGTACAGGTACCGAATTGCTCAATTTCTGAGCAAAATTGGCAAAATTGGGTGACATTGGTCACAATCAAGATCAATTTGCAGGAAATTGGATGTCGAAATTTGGGGCTTTTGATGTAATTGTGCAATTAAACATTCATACATGCTGTATGATGTGAGAAATCGCACATTCGGGCAAAATTGCAGCAAATTGCAGTGCAAATCAAGGGGCTTTTGTGCCGATTGGATTGATTTGCATGCAGGCACTCGCAGTTGATGCTTTGGGCAACGTGTTGATGCCTGTCAAGCACTCAATGTGCCTATAAATCAAGGGGCTTTCATGTATTGAATGTATATGTGGCCAGGGGGAAGCACCGTGAAGACTTTGGATGCCTTCATGTGCGTCAATGTACCATGTATGATCAGCAATTGATCTTAAATCAAGCGGCTTTTCAAGATTTTATGCTTGTTAAGCTTGGCAAAGCAGCAGGCAAAGCTTTTATGCCTTGAATCCTCAAAAATCAGCTTGCAGTCAAGGGGCTTTTTGTCATGTGCACAGTTGGTATCTACCGTGTGCTATACGCATGCAAGACTAGTTTCGAGGCTTGGGGAAGCTTGGAACTAGGCAGGCTGATTGACGAGCTGAGTTAGGGAAATACTAACGGGCGGGCACCCAAGTATGGACGGGCGGGCACCCAAGTGTGGACGCCCGATGACCGGCCAAGAGCCTATAAAAGGGTGGCCAAGGTTAGTTATTGCGCATAGAGAGTCTCGCGAGTTTGTGAGAGCTCTATGGTCTTGGAGCCTGGATCTAGTGCAGACGTGCACCTGCTTTATGCAGCCAAGGCCGGCAGCAATCTCGAGGCCCGCGAGGGCAGCTTCGCGGCGGTATGGGACGTCGCGAGGAGGAGATTGGTCGGTACGTCAACCTAGTTAGCTCAGCTCGTGGCTCGGAGGGGACAGCCAAGATTGTGGGCTTGCCCACGGCTGTCATGGTTGGGAGGTGAGTCAGGCCTGCACCCCCATGCTTGTTTGTTGTTCGTTCGTTTGCAGGATTCGAGTTTCGAACCAAGATCGATCACGAGGGAAGATCCGTGGGGATTTGACAGTGGTATCAGAGCATACCTCGTGAACGAGCAAGTCGATAGGTAGAGAAGAAGAGGTCGAAGAACGGTATGTGTTAAAAACTTGCTGTTTTTTCTGTGCATACTGCAGTTTTCAGTTTGGTATGTGCTTTTTCTTCATCAAAGAAACCCATGTTGTTGATGGGAGATGGTTGTGTAGTAGGGTTGCATGCTTTTGCAAAGAAGAGGTGAATTGTTGTGCAGTCGTTTAACCTGCAGGGAGAGAAACAGAAAAACGAAAAAGCAAGTTTGCTTTTCGTTGATTGAACGAGAGAGAGAGAGAGAGGAGAACATCGACTGCTGTGGTATGCGCAGGGTACCGCTGGCTGAGACTTGTGCGCTGGCAGGTTTTGTACGCAGGCAGGCTGTTAGGCTTTGTACGCAGGCAGCCAGCCATGTAACCAGGCGGCCAGCAGGCTTACGCAGCGCCTAGGCCAGGCGGGCTGGTGCCCAGGCCAGGCCTACGTAGGCGCTTAGGCCAGGCGGCGCTGGCTGGAAAGCAAACTCCTGCAGCGTAGGTTGATGTCAGCGGCAGCAGCACGTATGATACGCACGCGCCCCAGCCAGGCCAGCGCAGGTTTCGTGCAGGCGCCCGGTTTCCAGCAGCCGACGGGCAAGCGTGCAGGCGACGTCAACTCACCGGCGGTCTAATCCAGGCGCCGGCAGATTTGTCTTGGAGAAAAAAAAAAACATAAGGAAAGCATGTTTTTTTTTTCTTAGCTTTCGTTTTTTTTTAGAATTTAAAACTTTCAAAGTTTTAAAAAGACACCTCCAAGGTTCAAAAGGTTTCCAAGGTTTTATTTTTTTTAAGACTTTAGAATATATATATCCATATATATATATATTTATTCAAGAAAAAAAAAACAAAAAACACAAAAGCTAAAGCAAAGGCTAAGCATAGCTTTTCGAGATTTTTTTTGGCTTTTGGGAAACCTTTATAAACCCCTCTAGTGGGCTTCTTGCCACACATCTCTCGAGTTCTCGAGTTCTCAAGTTCTCAAGTTTTCAAGCTCTCAAGCTCTCAAGTTCGCTCGCACTTTTGTTGTGCAAAGACCAAAATTTTCTCTCCACGTACCCTCTTCACGATGTCGACCCAAGAATCAGAGTTGGAGCCCCTAGTGGAACGCGAAGGCTTGCCGGCTACGGAAGGCACTGATGCCGATCTTTTTGACGAGTTTGTGTCAAAATCAGATTTCCAAGAGTTCAAAGTAGCTCTCGAAGCTTCTTCGGCGGAATGTCAGGCACAAATCGCAGCCCAGATGCAGGCTTTGCAGAACTCCATCGCTCTCTTGACCACTACCCTCTCTACTTTTTCGGGAATGGATACCTTGGCTTCTGCTTTAGGCCCCAATATTACTCCGGAACCGTTCAGGGGCGAGCAAAAGCAGAGAACCAAGGAGATCGTGGACACTTGGCTACATAAGTGACAAGTTCACTTTCAGTTTCATCCATATGATGATGGAAAGAAGATACAGTTAGCAGCAGGTTTCCTGTCCGGCAAAGCTTTGCTTTGGTGGAAGGAACTGAACCCAAAGCCAACGACTTGGGCACAATTTGAAGACATTTTCAAGAAAGAATTCCTCAAGAAAGAGGATGACTACGATGTTGTTGCCCGGTTTTCAGCTTTGACCATGACCTCGCAGCACCTCACTTATGAGGTCTATCTCCAGAAATTTCGTGACTTGCAGATGAAGGCTACAAAGATGGATCCCACTACTCTTTTGGGGTTTTTCGTAGCTGGTTTACTAGACTCGTACCGATTACAGGTTAAAAATAACAAATGTAAAACATTGGACGAGGCCATTCATTCAGCTCGTATCTATGATGATACGATGGTCTCTTCCAAGTCAAAACCCGTTACCGAGCAGGGGAACAAGCATAAAAGAAAGTTCTCCGCACCTATGGCTAACACGACTGAAGGCAAGTCTTCGGACCAACCTTCGAAGAATACAAGTTCGACACCAGCGAAGAAGAAACGACTCCTTAGGGCTTTGAAGCTCAAGAAGGAAGGACGTTGTTTTATCTGCGAAGAAAAAGGACACATGCGTAATGAGTGCCCAAAGCAAAAGGGTACCAAGTCAAACGCAGGACCCAAGCCAAAGGCAGCTAACCAGTTGTCTTTGACAGGTACGTCAATTACTGTACTTTCTCGCCCTAGTACTTGTTCTGATTGTCTGTTCAATTCTAAAGTGTTTGGCATGCATGATCTTCTCCGAGTTTATGGAGAAGTGAATGGCCATAAAATTCACATTCTGTTAGACCCTGGCAGTTCGCATAACTTTGTTAACTACAAACTTGTGCAGAAATTGAGTCTTGACACGACACTCAGCGACCATACCTATGAGGTACGTCTACCTGCGGGCAGACAAGTTTGGGATCGCAAGGTCGAGATGCTTCCAATCCAGATTCAGGACTACAAAGATACTCTGGAATGCTATGTTATGCATCTGGAAAATGTAGACTTGTTATTAGGGATTGAGTGGTTTAAGACTCTTGATGTCCAGATAGATTGGTCTAGTCATATTTTTTCTTTTCAGCATAGGGACACCAAGTATAGTATTTTAGGTGATTGTATCCATCCCTCTCAGGGACCTCTTGTAAATACAATTGATTTTGGAAATATAATGAATTCTTCTTTGTACACCGCTTTCCATTGTGTATTGATTCCACTTTCTTCTTTTCTCATCCCTTCATTGGATGTGAATGAATTAAGTGTGTTTGAAAGCAAAGAATTACAGAAGATACTTGATTCGTTTCAAGATGTATTTCCTAAGGAATTGCCATCGGGTTTACCACCTGAACGGGCAGTAGATCATCGTATTGACTTGATCCCTGGTGCTCATCCTGTGAGTATTCCACCTTATAGGATGAGCCAAGCTGAGGAAGATGAGTTGGCTAAACAACTCGAAGATTATTTGAGGATGGGCCAGATCCGTCCAAGTAAATCACCTTGGGGTGCACCTGTGTTGCTTAGGAGAAAGAAGGACAATACTTGGAGAATGTGTATAGATTACAAAAGATTGAACAAGCTGACAATTAAGAACCGTTATCCTCTCCCTAGATCAGATGACCTAATTGACCGGTTAGCAGGAGCGAAATACTTCACGAAGATAGATTTGCGTACTGGCTATCACCAGATACGTATTCATGAAAGGCATGTCGAAAGAACCGCCTTTCGGACTAGGTATGGCCATTACGAGTTTCTCGTATTACCTTTTGGGTTAACCAATGCTCCAGCCACTTTCCAGCAAATGATGAACGATCTTTTTCGTGAACATTTGGGAAAATTTGTGGTGGTGTTCCTGGATGATATTTTGATATATAGTCGTACTCTTGAGGATCATGTCAGACACCTCACGATTGTCTTATCTATTTTAAGACAGAATCGACTATATGCTAAATTCAGTAAATGTGAGTTCTTTATGACCGACATCATTTACTTGGGACACAAGATCACTAGAGATGGATTGAGCATTGACTATGACCGAGTTCAGAAGGTTTTGGACTGGCCTATACCGCGAACAGTGAAACAACTTCGTTCTTTTCTCGGTTTTGTTGTTTTTCTTAGGAAATCTGTACGGGAGTACTCTCAGCTCACACTACCGATGACCGACTTATTAAAAGGTCGTGGACGTAAGTCCAATCAGCCTATCACTTGGAATAACGATTTGGATATGGCCTTCAGACTTTTGAAAGATAAAGTCAAGGAAGCACCTATCTTAGCATTGCCTGATCCTAGTCGGCCTTATGTTCTTGAAACTGATGCCAGTGACTATGCTATCGGGGCTGCTTTATTTCAAGATGGTAGACCGGTTGCTTTTGAAAGTAAAAAGCTAGACGACACTCAATCTCGTTGGCCAACCCTTGAGAAGGAGCTTTATGCTGTGATTCATGCTCTCAAGGTTTGGAGACATTATTTATATGGCTCCAAGTTTGTGGTATTGACTGATCATCAGTCAATCAAGTATGTGTGTGATGCGGATGATTTGAGAGGCAGGAAAGCTCGTTGGGCAGAGTTAATGCAAGATTTTGATTTTGAGATCCGTTATCGGAAAGGGTCCATGAATAATATTGCAGATACGCTTAGTCGGATTAGAGAGGTGAATACTTTGTCGTTCACCGAGATTTCTACTGACTTATTTCAGTCATTGAGAGGGCTTTGCAGGACTGATAGTTATTTTGGTGCATTTTGGCAGAGGATCCAGGACGGGAGCTCATTGATTGACCAAGACTCGGTGACTGAGCAGTCTACCATTCAGGCTGCAGGAGGTCAGTGGATGATTCGGAATGGTTTACTATTCCGTAATGACAAAATTTGTGTACCACAGATCCCGGACATTAGGTCCAAGATTCTGAGGGAGTGTCACGACGCCCCTTCTGCTGGACACCCTGGGGTACACAGGACACTATCATTAGTGAAACACACTTTTTATTGGCCGAAGATGAAAGGGTATGTAGAAGATTATGTTCTCAAGTGTCAGATTTGTCAGGCAAATAAAGCTGAACGCTTTAGACATGCTGGGTTGTTGCATCCTTTGCAAATCCCAGGTAATAAATGGGAAAGTATTTCCATGGATTTTATTACCGGATTGCCAAGAACACATCAAGGCCACGATTCTATTTTGGTTGTGGTAGATCGCTTGACAAAAATGGCTAGAGTTTTACCAACCCGGAAGAATATTACAGCTACGCAATTAGCTCGGCAGTTTATCGAGCAATTGTTTAGACTGTACGGGTTACCGCAGGACATAGTCAGTGATAGGGACTCTAAGTTTACGAGTGACTTTTGGAAACTTGTTTTCGAGAAGTTGGAAACAACTTTGAATTTGAGTTCCTCCGATCATCCTCAATCTGATGGCCAGACTGAAAGAGTGAATCAGATTTTGGAGGATATGCTTCGAGCATATGTATCCAAAAGACAAAGTTCATGGGAGGATTATCTTCCTATGTTAGAATTTGCATATAACAGTACTAAGCATACGAGTACAGGGTTTAGTCCTTTCATGCTTATGTACGGTTTTCAACCAAGATCATACAGTAGGATTCTCAGGACTTCAGCATGATGCAACACGTAATTTTTTGCAAGATATGCAGGAAATGTTACAAGTTGCAAAGGAATCTATTAGAAGTGCTCAAGACCGAGACAGGTTTTATTCTAATAGACATCGTTCACCTAGAGAGTTCTCTGAAGGAACGATGGTGTATTTGCGAGTTCCGAAAGATTCCGAGACTTTACGGACAGGTAGATCTCCGAAATTATCCCCTAGATACTGTGGACCATTTCGTGTTACACGACGGATTGGTTCAGTTGCATATGAATTGGATTTACCTTCTCATGTGAAAGTTCATCCTGTATTTCATGTCAGTAGACTTAAGGAAGTACTGGGTGGAGCAGATCAGTTAGTTACTCCTCAAGAAATTATAGATGTCCAGGACATGACATTTATTCCGCACGAACCTAAAAAGATTCTTGGATTTCGTGAACGAAGATTGCGTCATACGCTTATCACGGAATACAAGATCAAGTGGAAGGATCGTGTTGAGGAGGACGCTACATGGGAGACATTGACTTCTCTTCAGAGAGATTACCCTGGCTTTTTAGTGAGCTCAGGAGTGAGCTCTTAGAGGAAGGGGAGTATGTCATGTGCACAGTTGGTATCTACCGTGTGCTATACGCATGCAAGACTAGTTTCGAGGCTTGGGGAAGCTTGGAACTAGGCAGGCTGATTGACGAGCTGAGTTAGGGAAATACTAACGGGCGGGCACCCAAGTATGGACGGGCGGGCGGCCAAGTGTGGACGCCCGATGACCGGCCAAGAGCCTATAAAAGGGTGGCCAAGGTTAGTTATTGCGCATAGAGAGTCTCGCGAGTTTGTGAGAGCTCTATGGTCTTGGAGCCTGGATCTAGTGCAGACGTGCACCTGCTTTATGCAGCCAAGGCCGGCAGCAATCTCGAGGCCCGCGAGGGCAGCTTCGCGGCGGTATGGGACGTCGCGAAGAGGAGATTGGTCGGTACGTCAACCTAGTTAGCTCAGCTCGTGGCTCGGAGGGGACAGCCAAGATTGTGGGCTTGCCCACGGCTGTCATGGTTGGGAGGTGAGTCAGGCATGCACCCCCATGCTTGTTTGTTGTTCGTTCGTTTGCAGGATTCCAGTTTCGAACCAAGATCGATCACGAGGGAAGATCCGTGGGGATTTGACACTTTTGCCCAATTTCTGTTCGGGACTGTTGTATGCAGTGTTGTTCAGGACTGTAAAAGTCTGATTTTCACTCATTTGGACAGCCAGGAGAGCATTTATTGCTACTGTACCTGCTAGTACAGATTTGGCACAGTTTTGTGCAAGTTTTGGCATGGCTGTACACTGATTTGAGTAAGGAAAAGGTTCAATTTTAGCTGCTGTACTTGCCGGTACAGGTTTGGTACATCATAGGTGAGCACTTAGTACTGCTGTACAGTACTTTGGAAGGGCAACAGAGCACATTTAAGGTGCTGTCCTAAATCTGCAGCAACCAGATTTTGGTGATTTCATCACATACAGTGGGAGAAAAGTTGCATTCGTGCTTCCGCAGTAGGAGATAAAGCTTGGGAGAACAACTGTGAGCACTTTGTGTGCTTTTGGTGCGGTGTTTGCACATTTTGCAGGGAGTCAGGCATTGACAGGTTGCATATTGCTATGGCAACCACAGGTGAGAGCTCTTCATTGCTTCACATCAAGAAGCTTGAAGGCTCACATAACTATGATATTTGGAAAACCCAGTGCTATAATGTGTTGCTCCAGAAGAAGCAGCACAAGCCTATCAAAGAAAGGGGTGTAAAGCCCGCTTCTCTTACTGCTGAAGAGTGGGAAGATATGGATGAGCTGGCAAGATCTGTCAGAGTTGGTGCAGCGGAATACACACACACGTAGAAAGAAGTTGACGCAGAGAGAGAGAGAGAGAGATGGCGCAGAGAGTTGACGAACAGACAACTTTAGCAATGAATAGTTGAATAATACAATGGGTGGGCATGGGTATATATACCCTCACAAGTGAAATGGCCGACTACCACCCCACTTTGAGATACTATATTTAACACCCTCTCTGTAGCTCATAGTGGGCATAGATGAAGAAACCAAGTCGATGCGGATGCAACCATGGACACCTCAGTACTGGCCGGATACTGAATACACCTCGGAAAATGCACCAAACAACCTGTCTCCTCAAGGAATGCCATCTTGAGCTTCAGCTGCCACATAGAATAATGAATTGCAGACAACTCCCCATCCATGATCCCCCATTTGTTGAACTGAGAACACACACGTCCAAAAGATCTCCTGAACATTGAACTATCGACACATGACGCCCAAAATTCTCTGACAATGAACTAGGAACTCATCCCATCCATAGTCTACTACCAATGAACTACGAACACATCACGTTCATAGATTTGTCAAGCTGTTCCATGCCAGATGCATGTGCCTTGAACTCCGACACACGGGTCCAAATCACCAAGACGGGAGCACAGACTGCCCCTCTCTGCCACTCACATGCCTCTCTCTGGCTGAAGCACGTGGTAGCATCCATCCACCAAGCTAGAATGCTGGAGTATGTGCCAGTGAAGTCCTCGCCACACCGGCAGACGCCGTAGCATCCCTCTTAGAATCACTGTCACTGTCATCCTCGTCAGCTTTGCCTTTGCCTTTGTCATTCGTCGAGCCTTGAGCTTTAGCTTTGGATTTGCAATCCCGAGCCAAATGCCCTCGCTTTCCGCACTTATAACAACGGCTCCTGGACTTCTTATTAGATTCCGATGCAGCATGTGCCGATTCTACATCCTTCGGAACCCGAATCTTGCCTTGGGAAATGAGCACTGCTTCCTCCTCAATGAGAAAAGAGCTGAGATCATCAAATTCCAGCTTTTCCTTCGTGACTTGTAAGCGTAATGCCCTCGAGACCATCTCGTACTCCTCAGGCAACTTCGTAAGAACCAAGGCAGCTAACTGGGTACTAGTTAATGCACTATTCATAGCCGATAACTGATCATGGATAACCTTTGCCTTCATTAGAAGTGACTGCATAGAGGTCCCGGTTTCAAACTTGATGGAAAACAACTGGCCGAGAAGGGTTACTGCTCGCATTGTTGAGTCTCGATCAAACATTCCTGCAAGCTTTGACCACATTTCCTTGGCAGTCTTTAAAGTCTAAATGGCAGGGGAAATTTCCTTGGTGAGAGATTCTGCAATCGCCGACATCGCCTTCGCATTGTGAGCATCCCAATCCACAAGAGATTTGAGAAACTCCTCCTCCTGAAGACGTGTGAACCGATTGCTATCCCTTCGGGGACGTTCCTCCGAGCCATCAACAATGTCCCATAAGCCTTTTCTGCTAAACCATAGCCTCATGATCAAATTCCAATGCGCATAGTTGTCGCCATTCAGTTTGTCGTCCTTGCTTGAACACGGGAGACCCATCTCATAAACTCCGTCCAAGATCTCAGTCGAACCAAACCTCCTCTCCGTAGCCGACACACTTCTCGTTCCTCCTCTTGTAACAGTCAAAATTTTAACGCTGCACTTGATCGCTCCTACAAATTCCCTTTGTGCCTTGTTAAATAGAAGTGTGCCAGGCTGCAAGGCCGCATTGGACCAGCAGAGGCATGACAATGATCAACTGCACTTGTAGTGGGGGATTAGTGAGACACGTAGTGCTCCTCGCCCCTCGCCACATATGCTCGCACGGCCCCTTTGCTCCTCACACTCATCCGGACCAGCGAGTGCCCACCATAAGCACCCACGTGTCACCCGAAGCCAGCTTCAAGCCTCCACCACCAGACGCCGTCGACCACGCCGCCGGCCAATGTGTTCACAGTGCTGCCCCAGCCCCTCCTCGCCTTGTGTGCAGCAAAGCCGAAGCACAGCACACACGAGCGGCTGTCTCGCCTCGTTGCTCCACTTGGTGCAGTCGGGGTCCGCGCCAAGGCTGGTGGCGTTAGTCCAGCTGGTGGGCGTCAAAAAGGTAAAGCCGCAGGCGCTCGGGGGTCGGCAACAACCGGACTGGATGGAGGACAGATCGGCACCATAGAAATCTTTCAACTACGGCCACGCGACGCCAGTCGTGCTTCACGTTCTGCCGCACCCCCGGCCTTGCAAGAGTCTCAATCGTAGCAGACAAGCCAACGCAGCTCTTGTTCTCAACTGCTCCTACCTGCGCTTGAGGATCATTGAGCCAGAAGCTCTGATACCATGTCAGAGTTGGTGCAGCGGAATACACACACACGTAGAAAGAAGTTGACGCAGAGAGAGAGAGAGAGATGGCGCAGAGAGTTGACGAACAGACAACTTTAGCAATGAATAGTTGAATAATACAATGGGTGGGCATGGGTATATATACCCTCACAAGTGAAATGGCCGACTACCACCCCACTTTGAGATACTATATTTAACAAGATCTACTATCATGTTGTCTGTGTCAGACTCTTTACTTTTCAGCATTCGTGAAGAGAAGACAGCTTGGGGAATGTGGCAAAGATTGCAGGACTTGTATGCCCAGCAAAGTGCCTCAAGCAAAGTGTATTGGTTGAAGAAACTCATAGGTCTTCAGATGGAGGAAGGGACGTCTATGGCAGCCCATCTAAATGAGTTTAATGGTATTGTCAGCCAAGTTATAAATCAAAAGTTGGCAATGGACGATGAATTCAAAGCCACTTTTCTCTTATGCACTTTGCCAGAGAGTTGGGACACATTCAGGACAGCCACTAGCAATTCGAATGCTATGCTATCATATGCAGATGTTGAGGGTGCTCTTCTTCAAGAAGAGATGAACAGGAAAAACAACTCTGTTGGAAAGTCCAATGCAATGAATGCACGTGGGAGATCCCAACAAAGGGGTAAAAGCCAAGAACGGGGAAGGAGCAAGTCTCGCTCCAAAAAGGACTTGGAATGCCATTATTGTGGCAAGAAGGGACACATCAAAAAGCAATGCTACAAATGGAAAAATGATCAAAAGGAAAAGGGAAAAGGCAAAGACAAAGGCAAAGATGAAGCCAAAGATGTAAAGCCAAAGGGCAAAAGTGGAGTCAAGATTGAAGAAGTCAATGTGTCACATGCAGGTGACAGTGAGGATGAGGTCCTATTTACGTCTTCACTTGATGCCCATTCACTTCTTACAGGTGGTCATGGTATGCACTCATGGATCATTGATTCAGGTGCCTCCTTTCATGTCACAGGTTGCAGAGACTTGTTTGTCAGGTATACTGCTGGCAATGAAGGAGTGGTTTATTTGGGTGATAACCATGCATGCAAGATTCTTGGCAAAGGTGATGTGAGGCTTGTGTTTTCAGATGGCTCACAACTTATGCTCCATGATGTCAGGCATGTGCCTGAGATCAAGAAGAATCTGCTTTCTACTGGACAACTTGATGATGCTGATTATGTTACCACATTTGGTCGTGGAAAGTGGAAAATTAGTAAGGGCTCACTGGTTGTTGCCAGAGGCTCTAAGGTGGACACTCTTTATTTCATGCATGCAGGTGTTTGTCACCATGCTAATGTAAATGCAACCGAGCTGCCGGAAATTTCTATGTGGCATAGCCGATTGGGACACATGAGTGTCAAGGGAATGGAGCAATTGTCTCGTTTGGGTTACTTGCCTTCTCTAAAGTTTTCAAGTTTTCAAGTTTTCAGTTTTGTGAGCATTGTATATATAGCAAGCAACTCCAGTGCCCCCACAAGAAAGCTCTTGGACAGAAAGATGCTCAGTTAGAGCTTGTGCATACAGATGTATGTGAGATGCCTCAGCTTTCTTTGGGAGGGGCAAAATATTTTGTGTCTTTTATTGATGATGCCACACGTAAGGTGTGGGTCTATCCTCTTCGTTTGAAGAGTGATACATTCTCAGTGTTTCAAAAGTTTGTTGCTCATGTTGAGAATCAAACTGGCAAAACACTGAAGGCTTTGCGTTCCGACAATGGTGGAAAGTATATGTCCAAACAGTTTCAGGACTTTTGTGATGCTAAAGGCATCAAGAGGGAGCTCTCTACTCCTTATGATCCTCCACAAAACGGGACAGCAGAGAGGATGAACAGGACCATTCAGGAGAAGGTCCGTTCTATGTTGTCACATGCTGCATTACCTCATGGTTTTTGGGCTGAAGCTGTTATGACAGCCGTTCACCTTATAAACAGGTCACCTAACACGAGGCTTGGTGGGAAAGTGCCAGAGGAAGTATGGACAGGGAAGCCTCCGTCATACAAGCACTTGAGAGTGTTTGGTTGCGTTGCGTACGTGCACATAAGCAGGGAAATGCGCACCAAACTTGATCCTAAGTCTCACAAATGCATATTCCTAGGATATGGTGACAGAGGTGAAATGAGATATAGACTTTGGGATCCCGTGAATAGAAAGATTATACGCAGCAATGATGTCATTTTTTATGAAACATGCATCTATAAGGAGCCTGCAAGGCAACAGGAGCCTAGCAGAGTCATCTATGATGATGATGGACATCATGGACAACAACAAAGGGCTGTAAATCGGCCATTACAGCAGGAAAACCAACCCTTAAATGGTGCTGAAAATGGTCCAAATGGACAGCTAGAGATGGCAGAAGATATCCCTATGGATATACCACAGTTAGAGGAGATACCGAGCATGATTTTTCAGCCTTATGGCATGGAACAAGAGCCACCAATAGGTGATATGCAGGCTGGACAGCAACCTGCAAATGATGGTCATTGGGTACGGAGGTCCACAAGACCCTCCAAAGCCCCTGACAGGTTTGTTCCAGGGGTTGACTACTTGATGCTTACTGACTGTGGGGAGCCCTCATGTTATAAGGAGGCTTTACAGAGGGCAGACAAGGCTCTTTGGGAGCGTGCCATGAAGTCAGAGATGGATTCTCTGCACAAAAATGGTACATGGAAGTTGGTGCATTTGCCTGCAGGCAAAAAGGTTTTGCCATGCAAGTGGGTTTACAGGCTCAAAGTTGCACCTGATGCAAAGCCAAGATACAAAGCCAAGTTAGTGGCTAAAGGCTTCAAGCAGGAATATGGTGTTGACTTTGATGAGATCTTCTCTCCAGTGGTCAAAATGACCACACTTAGAGCTGTGTTAGCTTTGGTTGCACATGATGATCTGGACTTGATTCAGATGGATGTGAAGACTGCTTTTCTTCATGGTGATCTCCATGAGGAGATATATATGCAACAGCCAGAGGGTTATGCAGTAAGTGGAAAGGAGAAGCTTGTATGCAAGCTGAAAAAGAGTCTTTATGGGCTCAAACAGGCACCAAGGGAATGGTATCATAAATTTGATACATTCATGAAATCCCAGAAATTCAGGAGATGTGACATAGATCACTGCTTATACACCAAGAAAGCTTTGGATGGCAGTCTATTGATCCTCATCTTGTATGTTGATGATATGTTGATTGCCGGGAAATCTCTTAAGGAGATGGATACCTTGAAGCAGAGGCTGCATCAAAGCTTTGATATGAAGGATTTGGGTGATGCAAATCACATTTTGGGTATGCGGATACTTCGGGACAGAAATCAGCATGTGTTGTATTTGTCTCAGAAGGAATACATTGGCAAAGTTTTGCAGAGGTTCAATATGGACGGGGGGAAGAAGACTAGTACTCCTTTGCCTCCATATGTGAAACTCAGTGCTATGGACAGCCCACAGTCAGATAGTGGCAGGGCTGATATGGCCAAGATTCCGTATGCTTCAGCTTGTGGCAGTCTCATGTATGCCATGGTTGCTACTAGGCCGGACATTGCATTTGCAGTGGGAGTGGTTTCTAGATACATGGCCAACCCTGGCAAGAAGCATTGGGAAGCAGTGAAAGGTGTCATGAGATACCTGAAGGGCACACAGGATATGTGCATTTGCTTTGGCAAACAGGATGCATTAGTGCATGGTTACACGGATTCGGATTATGCCGGTCATCCAGATAACCGGAAGTCTACTACCGGTTATGTGTTTACATTCACAGGAGGTGTTGTGTCATGGATATCCAGGATGCAGAAGTGCACAGCCTTATCTACTACAGAGGCCGAGTATATTGCAGCCACAGAGGCTTGCAAGGAGGCATTATGGCTATCTCGGTTAGTGGTTGATTTGGGCTATACAGGGGATATTCCATTGTTGCATTGTGACAGTCAGAGTGCCATCCAGTTGGCAAAGAACCCTGTCTTTCATGCAAAGACGAAGCATGTGGATGTGAAGTATCACTTCATCAGAGAGGTGATAGAGAACAAGCAAATTCAGCTTGTTAAGATTCATACGGATGACAACCCGGCTGATTTGTTGACAAAGAGTTTGCCTCCAGAGCGGTTTGCTCATTGCAAACACTTGATGGGCATTGGATGAGGCCAGTTTCAGCCTTGATATGGCCTTGTATATTATCATGTACATGCTGATTTTTTCTTTTCCTTCATTTAAGGGCACTTTGCCTTTAAGTGGGAGGTTGTTGGGGTAAAGGCATTATGCCCACTCTTATAGTGTGTACAAGCCCATAAGTTATAGTACATAGTACACTTAGTACTTTTAATGTACTAAGTGCACTATGTGTACTAGTGCAATATACATGTGTGATAGGGGAGTCACACACTCATTCCCATGAGTTGACTTATCCCCACAACTCTCTCTCTCTCTCTCTCTCTTCCTTGCTTCTCTGTGTATGTCTCCCACACATGAACTCTAACCCTAACTAACTCTCCCATTCAAAGAGAAATACTACACAGGGCGGCTAAACAAGGAGTCCTGTCCTTCTACTGAATAAGTAATGACAACACATTGTCCAATTAGCTTACCAGTCTTCATAGAAGTTGTTGCAAGCGGAAGCCTTCGCGTTGGAAGCTTTAGAAGTGTTGATATCTTCGATTTGCCGCAATCCTTCGCGACAAAAGTCTATTCAAGAGGATGAAGGGAACCCTGGGAAAGCTTCCCCTATGGTTCAACTTGAGAAAGGAAGGCTGAAATTAGGGTTTTCAGCAAAAAGACCAGAAACTACAGCAAAAATGAGAGCTGTTTTGCTGAATTTCAGTCTCATTGGGAGTGAGTAGGAGAGTGATTAGCACTTGGAAACACTCTTGGAAGCTTGGAAAACACCCTAGCAAGTTGGGTATGGCTATGGAGAGCTTGGAAATGGAGAGAAATGGTGGAAAAACAGAGTTTTCAGCCTCCAAAAATCCTCATGAAGAGAAAACACGAATTTTCTCTTAATAAGTAAGTGAATTGGGGTCCAATCAGGTGAGGGGACATGGGGAGATGCCCATTTATGAGTAAAAAGGGAGGATCAGGTCCTGGACATTAAGTCTTGTCCGCCTCGAGACTTCAGTCAGTGTGAACTTGGAAGCGGTCATAATTTATAAGTGACTTTTGGGCGCCCAAACTTTAATGAAGTGCTATAAATATTGGCTAAGTCCTAAGGGCTATTTGAGCCTAGATTGGGTAATACTTACCACCTGTTCACATGCCACACAACCATGTCAGCAGACAGTTTCACACGCACGGTTCACGGGCGGGCGTCCCCTAGCCCGAAACTACACATAGGTCATGCAGGCATGAAAACAACATGCAATTTCATTTGCAGGCAAGCACATAAAGATGCTATGCAATGCAGCATTGGCATGAGCAATTTCCGTTCATGAAACCATATAAGATCAGGCGTTTCCAGGCAAGTATATGCGATACCAGACCCAGTGGAAAGCCAATCCTCCAGGTGTTTCCGCGCATGTACACAAAGGCACAAGTCCCAGCGGAAAGCCGAGTCCTCCAGATATTCCGGGCATGATAACGTCAAGTCCCAGCGGAATATCATATCCAACTATACAGCATGACACGTGTCAAGGCACATTCCATAAGCCATGGACACCAATCCAATATGTACATAGTGTGAAAGCAAGAGTGAACCATTCGGGTGGCCAAATGGTGACAGTATGACTGAAATGAACTGCAAGCGGCTATGATGTATGCAAAAACGCAGACGTATATGCTGTTTTGGGACCTGTGGAAGTGCTGAATGGCTGCGCCTATGATCTGCAAGGACTGCTGAGCTGCTGAATGTCTACTGGACTGCTGCGTTGATGAACAAGTACTGTTGTACGGCTGATTGAAGTAAAAAGCAAGTTCTCAAGGCTGGAGAAGCAAACACAGAGGCTCCAATGGTGTTGGATTAGTCTAGGGCTGAAGGCAGGGATGCTTCTAAGGCTGAGGATGAAGGGTGCCTAGCTCACTGAAGACTGAATGATGAACGAAGCACTAAGCCCTATGCAAGCCTATTTATACTAGATAGAAGCTGGTCAAGTTGGCTGGTCATTTATTTAATAAAGTTTATAGACAATAAATGCTAAATAAATACCATAAAATATGAAAAAAATACCTGATAAATCCTAGTAAATTCCCTAAGGCTTCTAGGATATTCTAAATGATGCACAGGCATATGAATGCATGTTATGCAAAATGCAGAGTGCTTTCTGATGCAAATCCTAAGGCTTCTACTGACTCTCCATGCATGAATGATTCTCTCCAAGTGGGTTAAGGGACTTGACGGACTAACTGACCCGCTAAGGCTGAGGAATGACCTACGTAGCTCGTGCCTGACTTATCTTGGATTGAGGATGTACAGTGGGGTCACGGCGTACAACAAATATCATCCTACTGGCTTCTAATAATGTACAAATGTTGCACTGCTGATGATGAGCCAGTTTGTCACCATGCACTCAGTGCAGAGTGCATGTGACAAGGGCACTCGACGCAGGTGGAATGCCTGGCTGAGACACAAATCCTTGAGTAGGCACATAAGCTCGTACTGGTATAGTGCCTGTGATGGGTTGGTAAACTACCTATACCCTAGAATGCTGGGTAGCGACACAGTGCCGGTGGGCATAGTGCCGAGAGATCCCTGCCTGTGTTGGGTAAAACCCATACGTAGGTCCCCGTGGAGGTGCGGCCAATAATGGCTATAAGCCAACACCAACAAGAAGAAACATAGGTTGGGTGGGAGGGTTTTGTGCTTGTGGTTGTGCAGTATTCCAAAACACATTAGGAGCAGAAATAGAAGGGGAACCAGAAGAGAAAACAGTGTTACCTCCTTATACACCAATAGTCTAGGAGCGTACTCTGCTCCTAGACCCTCCTCAATTCAGGTTCACATTACTCCAGGGATCGAGGGTAGTAGTTGGCACCATATGTTGAACCTGACATGGTCTCCGGCTAAGTTGATGACGATGGATCTCCAGATGACCATGGCGGTACCTATCCTCGCTAAGAGAATGACCCAAACCGAAGTTCACATTGTCAGCTAGACTACGCAGCAAGGCTCTCCAAATAAGGCTAGATACCGGGGTCCACACACTAGCTATAAGCATGGACCCCCCCTCTGGAAGCAAAGTCTGATAAGCTCGAAGAGGAAGGTCGAGATGCCAAAGGTGTAGAGGCTGAGTAGGTGGGTAGCCTTCCATTCAACTTCTCCCGCGAGCATCGTCACACCATTGCACACCATCGCATTGCACTATGGGCACCCAAGCTAATCGTATCCTCATGTAAGACCTCGAACGGGGCTCTCCAGTGAGTAAGTAGTCCCATCTTCCGTGTGGTCTCGATCTCAGTAAGGAGAATACAATGTGAGGGCAAAAGGACGAAAGGACCAAATGTGCGAGAACGAAGTTGAAGCAAGAGGCTCGGCCGATGACGAAGGTTCGCGTCGAAGATAGCAGTGGCACTCTCTTGCTGCTGGATGATGAAGAAGATATGTGTTGATCACCGAGCTGCTGCTGTTGTGTGCTACTCAAGTGGTATAGCCGATGATGAGCAGAATGATGATAACGTTAGTCAGCTGGGCTGCTGGTGTGTAAAGGGGGTAGAGCCGACGGCTGGATGTCTTTTTCTTTTTCTTTTTTGTGATGATTACGTGTGTATGGCCGGGCTGCTGCAGTGATGTGTTGCGCAGGTGGTAGAGGCCCGATTGCTTGATGATATTTTGTTGGTGTAGTTGATGGGAAGGAGGGGCAACTATATATGGTGCTGCCCCCCCCCCACCCCCCCAAAGTGGTTGGGAGTGTTCACCAAGCATGACATACCTTTGGCTGGCCATGGCGCTGATGAGAGCTCCGTCTTACCTCCTCTAGCGAACCGCATGGTAGACTTGAGAGAGCAGAGCCTCCTTTGGAGGATTTCACTAGATGCAACTTGCAAGCTTGCAGAGGGCGAGGGTGATTGGTTTCCATGCGCATGAGTGGCACATTGACCCTCCACCACAGGGAGATTCTGGCCTTTGTGGATTTGGGAGGGTCGCCCTCTCATGCAACTCCAATGGGACTCGTAATCTCCATAAAGGCTAAGTTTATACCAATTCAACATGGGAAATGTAGACACAAATCAGTAAACTTTTCATTAAGGAGGGGTTGTGTGGAAAATGTGTTCATATCAAACTTTTCATTTCAACATGGGAAATGTAGACACAAATCAGTAAACTTTTCATTAAGGAGGGGTTGTGTGGAAAATGTGTTCATATCAAACTTTGCCTAAGTTTAATTAGATTTTGTCCTAATGTCAAGTTAAATGGTTGATGTATGAGAAAGATATGAACATAATGTTAGACATCATCTCCCTGTCTGGCTTCCTGTTTGGTGTCTTATTTTAGCCTCTAGGCTGACCATGTTAGCTATAGAGGCTGGTCACCCCTCACATATGCTTTCCCATATTATTCCCCATTTTATGGAGTCTTGGGCTTTTTTCCCTAGTCGTAGAGGATCTTTTCCCAGTCGGCGCTACCTTCATGTGGGCATATATATAGCTGGCTTGCCTCCCTCATTCTTCACTGCTTGCTTAGCATTGTTTGCTGCAGTCCCTCACATACGAGGTCTTCTCCCCTCTTGCTCGGGACATGTATTCCTTTGGATGATGATATTGAGAGCAGGTTCTCACCTGTGTTTCCTCTCCATCTCTCTCTCACTCTCTCCTGTGTTTCCACTTTCCCTTCTTCCACTGCACATTCTATCATGATATCAGAGCCTCGATTATCTACAGTGTTGGATGCTCCCTCCTTTCCCTTTCTTAGGTGGTCAGATCTGCGTTTTTCCGCAGGTGGACAAATCTGCGTTTTTTTTCTTAGAATTGCTGCTGGTCACCTCCCTCTTCCAGGCGTCTTCTCCATTGCGACTGTTGGTCATCCTTTACAGGTTTTGATCCCTGAGATTCACGTGTTTTCTGCAAGGCAGCAGCACCTAGAGTGCTGCGTTTTTCTACAGGTGGTTTTCTACAGCAGTTTTCAAATTCATCTTCCCATGTAGTGCGAGCGGCCTGTTCTGTGCAGGACAGCAGCCACAGGTTTTCTGATGCTGTTGATTCAGCCCGTTCTACAGCCCCTTTTACCTCTGCGTTTTCAAATTTGCAGCCATGGTTGCTGGTTTTTCTGAACTGCTCTTGCTGGTAACTCTACCTTCACCTGGGCTTCATCCGTTGGACCCGAAGGTACCTTCTCTTCAGCGTTTTTCCTCATAGGAGGTGTGGACACTCGTTGGCCTGAATTTTTCAGGTTTGTAGCCTCTTGTTTGGTTGCGTTTTCTTCTCCAATGGACACAAATCACTTGCAGAGGGGGTTTCTTGTTTGGATTGTGGCTTTGCAGGCAGTTTGGTACTTGAGGAGGATACTGAATTTCTAATTTCAGTCAACGTTTTGCTGATTTTGGAGCATCTATACCTGTGTTTTGTTTCTAGCCTTCATAGTTACCCGGTTTCTTCATGTTCCTTGCCTTCTGTTGGCGTTGGAGTGCTGTTTTTTGCTGGACAGCAGTGTTTTGGCTGTGTTTTGCTTCCCAAAGGAGCTTTCTAGACTCAGAGGGGGCCCTTCTCCAACTACTTCACTTGAGGATTAGTTTCGGGAGCTGTTTTGTATCTGTGGAGACTTTCTTCTGTGACAAGAGTTTACAAATTTTGGAGGAGAGTAGTGATCTTTTCAGAGATCCTAAGCAGAGTTTATTTTGTCCGAGCCTGTGCTCTTTGGAGTGTTTGCAGAGAAAGGAGGGTGTTTTGCCTGTGAGATGTGATCCTTTCACATGGATCACTTGTTTGTTGCTTATTCTTGGGATCTTGTTACCATTGCACATTCTATCACATAATGTATGATGATAGATGTATGGACATTAATGTCTCTTGAGTTCCCAAGATGGGTAGCCCAAGTGTTGAAACTCTTTACATTCTGTACTAAGGCTATTTAAAGCCTCTCATGCAATGAGTAACAAGATTAATCTTCTCTAGCAATTGTTTGAGTGAGAGAGAGAGGGAGAAAAGGTAACAAAGTTTCTCACAAATTGGTATCCAGCTGCTCTTAAGGCAATGCCTTTCTGAAAAGATCACCTACACTATTTGAAGTAGAAACAATACTTCAGGAAGACTTCATCTGTAAGGATTTCCTATTGGACAAAAAGGTACTAAACCACAATGTGCTTCCTCAAGGTCTGGAAGATAGTTATGATACAACTATAGCTAAAAGCAAAGGCTTAGACTGTTACCCATATGAATACAATAACAATATGCCATGGCCCACCATCATGTATACTCTGACGGTGCTTTTGACCATGGGAAGTTTAAACACTTTCTAAAAGCCAATCAGCATCTAGCTCATCCATTCATTCTTTACAATTAACTAAGTATTCTAAAACTAGCCATTCAACACATCACATTTACAAGTACCTGCGTGGGGAAATAAACTGGGGCACCTTCCGACTCTAGCGCACCATCTCCAGTAGAAGCTTCATGAATTAGTAATGATGCATATTGCCCTGTTGCTGTGGCTGCGGCGGCTGCTGTCTGTTGACTGACAGTTTGCAATTCTGGAATCATGGTAAAATACTCTGACGACAAAATCCTGTTTAATCGTTCCCTCAAATGGGAGTCTATATTTGGTAGTTAAGGAAACTTTATTAATGAGTAAGTTCAAACAAGCAAAAATATAAAGGAATCAAAACAATGTAGTTGCTTCACTGCATGCACTGAACACACATAGCTAATGTAAAGAAGGCTTTGATAATCTTAACTTTAAGGACTGCTTGTAGACTTTGCTTGCTTTGACTTCAAAAGCTGCTCTCGCTAGCTGACCATCACTATCACTAATCGCAGCATCAAGTTTAACTAGAACTAATCTGCCTGCCTCCTCCTACTAGCACCATAAACGTAATGCTCCTGGTATCCTCCAACATGCATTTTTGTACAAAAGCAATTTAGCAACTTGCTGGTGTAATCTCCATGCCACAACCTCTAGGAAATTATATTTGCTGATATCCATTCAGATCCTAAGGGAAACTTTAGACTGATGTTAGGCATACTAGATATTCCGACATGCAGGAGCCCTGACAAGCTGCTGTAAATTTGAGATACAAAACAAACAGTGTCTTTAGGTAGGATACTGCATATCTTTACAAAACAGACACATGCCTAGATGAATCCAGGAGCATGCCCAAATTCACCTTTTAAGAATGTGCAATTTACAAAACAGACATATTTATACAAACCACAGGCAGAAGAACATTTCCTATGCCTCAAAAAGGATACACGTCAGGCCCAGGCCCTCTGTGATGAGGGCATCCGAATTCTGCAGCCAAAGGTTGGCATGCTCGATACAATGTTGAAGTGCATCTCTGTGTGACAATGTTGCATTGGGTGGTCGGGAGGTAAGCAACAGACCGAAGAGGGAAAGGTCATCCAGGTCAGTCTCTAACAGGGGGCTGGGTGAGTCTTCTGTCACACAGTCATAGGAAAGGCAGGAACTTCGTTCATGGACCTTGGTCCAGAAGAGAGAAGAAGTGTCACCTTGTGATCTAACATCAAAGAGCTGTGCAAAATATAAAAACGTCAAAAGGTCTGCTATGTCTTTGTCTGTGGTTCCATTGCTTATCTGCTGATGATGATGGCCATGGCTAGCATCATGAGGAAGCGCAGACTCCAGGCTCAGGTTAGGGATTTCACGGTTAGGTTCAGGGCTATGGCTAGGGTTATGGTTAAGTTTAGGGCTTTCACTGCTGCAGGCAGCTGCATCCTGCGACTCTGAGTCCTTGCGAACCTCAACTACATTTTGCTGTTTGCTTACCTCGTGACCTTCTGCCTCCTTCTCTTCGGCCACCGTGCTTTCTTCTTCGCTGTCGTCTCTGCGCAGAGTGGCGGCCATGAGCTCCTTCTCCCGTTCTGCTAGCTCCTCCTTCACGGCCACCACCAGGGGCAGCCGCAGCTTCTCGTACTCGTCGATGAGCGCAGCCACGGCGATTTTCGTCTTCAGCACCTCCTCTTGCTCCTTATTGATTGTCTTCCCCTGCGCCTTACTCTCCTCGATCTGCAGAATCTTGTTGTACTTCTTCTTCAGGGCGCGCAGTCGCTTGCTCATCATGTTCAGCACGGGACCTTCCTTGCAGGCCAGCGATGCCGCAAACCCTTCGGTCTCTGCAACGGAGCCATCATTCCCCGCCATACTCAAACTGAACCAGAAAAGTCCAACTGGAGTCCGATGGAGCTATAGCAGAGGAGAGCTGGGTCAAGTAACGCAGGAAACAGGAGTTACGGTGACGCTCTAAAGGGTCATGGCGAGGAAGGCTAGTTATTATTGGTCAAAAAAATAAGTTTAACTTGGTCGTGGGAAGTGCCAAGCTTAGGAAATAGGAAGGAGCTATTGTAAATACAGGCCTTAATGCTTATATTATGTTTAAGAAATGTAATTAGAAGAATTATTGTAATGCTTATATTATGTTTAAGAAATGTCATTAGAAAAGAATTATTGCTCCTATCAGAGACTTTTTGTGGAGGAATGGTAATAATAGAAAAAAGACTCCTACTTGGTTGGCCTGAGATAAGATTGCCTTACCAAAAAACTTGGGAAGTCTGGGGATATTGCACTTGCCTACTTATGCTAAGGCCAAAGTGATAGTTAGCCTCCCCAAATTGGGACAATGGAAGAGGAAAAACATGCTTTTTGGGACTGTCCTGCAATAAGGGGGTTTTGAGGGGAAAATAGGTAAATGGGTAGAAGGCAACTTAAGGATGAGAGGATATTGGGGGGACTGACTTCTAAGGAGATTAGTCAAGGAGGCAGATGAGATAGATCTAATATTTTGTGTTATAAGATACTACTGCTTGTGAAAGATTTGGGTCTCTAGGAATTTGTTAATATTCAATAAAGAGGCCACTCAAGGGGAGTCAATTGTGTGCACTTTTGCTGGTCTGTATACTATGTTAATAAGATGAATAATAATATGTATGCTGAGGTAGTCCAGGCATTATAGGCAGGGATTAGGTGATTTAAACACTTGGGGAGTCAATTGTGTGCACTTTTGTTGGTCTGTATACTATGTTAATAAGATGAATAATAATATGTATGCTGAGGTAGTTCGGGCATTATAGGCAGGGATTAGGTGATTTAAACACTTGATGATGAGATGTTATTACATACTAGGATACCCTAACGTTGCTTGATTGTTGGGCATGTATGCACTTGGGAAGATATCTAAACCAAATGCCCCAAATTTGGGCCCAAATCTAAAAGGTGGTATCTGAAGGAAAAGCAACCAGTGGAGATATCTATGGCCCCGATTGAAAACCCTATGGGGAGAAGACCAGTGGTAAAGATCTAGACAAAAGGTGTGTATTTTGAAGAGCATACCCCCAAGGGTTTCACCTATGAAGTGTTGCTAGCTGTGCTTGTATGCAATTGGGCTTTCATTTTTCTTGGGAAAGGTCCTCTTTTTGTGTGGGAAGATGAGATGTGGGATATGGTATATGATTTTCTTAATAGAAATTGGGACTAGAGGGAATATGCAAGTGGCAAAAAGCCTTTTATAAAAGTCTTTGATGAAGTTGTAGATATTAATATATTAATATATATTATTGTTTTCCAAAAAAAAGATTACCTTCAAATTTCAATAAAAGCTTGTAATTCACCTATTCATCGATAATCTTTTAGTTACTAAGAGTTGAAACCAAAGTCATCTATTGAAACTACTAGAATCCAATGACTATTTAAAGTTACACCAGAGGGATAATTTAGCAACCGCAATAATATGATGGCCCTTCCTTCACAAGTGTAAGATTCCTCCCTAGCCTCTCAAGATGTCCAGCATCTTCCCTTGTAATCAATTCCCCCTTCAGAAATATAAAAGATCTTGTTTCTATCTGTTTTGGCCTAGAGAGAGAAAATATTCTAAAGAGAGAATATTCAGATTTTGAATATTTTTGGATGGAAAAATATCTCTTCTTATTAAAATAAGTTTCCCCGAAACAGCAGTTCAAAAGAATTTTCAGAAGATGCATTAGAAATTAAGTATAATTTATTCAAGAGGCCTTATCCTAGGGGTCCAGATTTATTCAAGAGGCCTTATCCTAGGGGTCCAGAATAAATTAAGTATAATTTATTCAAGAGGCCTTATCCTAGGGGTCCAGATTTTCGAAAAATTTTATTCAAGAGGCCTTATCCTAGGGGTCCAGATTTTCGAAAAATTTTAAATTAAGGTTTTGAAGGGCCAATCAAATTCATCCAAATGTATGAAGAAGATAAATGGAAGAAATAAAGAAAATCACCCCCAAAAATGAGTAAATACTCACATAAGATGAAGAGTGGACTAAGGACCAAAGGAAAAGCTTAAAAAATGGATTTTTGACACCTCACAATGGGGATTCCCCCCTCATGAATGAGGCGCCTACTTCACATGTGCAATTCAGTTTTAAATCTTCAAAAATTGAGATATTTCATCTCTCCTCTCTCCTAATTCAAGTCTAGTTCCAAAAAGTTAGCTCAACTGACCTAAAAATGGTCAAAAATTGACCAAATTGATTTGAAAAATTCTAGAATTAGTTTGTTTGGATAGGAGCTCAATTTTTCCTATAGATAAAAGCCCCCCCCTTTGTTGAAAAATAATAGTGTTTATGCACTGTTACTCTACTCCTCCTCCCAAGCCAAGAACTGTGAATTTATTAATAATTCACTAGTTTTTGACGTTTCCCTCTTCCAAAGATTAGTGGCCACTCTTGTTACAAACAAGAGTAGAACCCTCAAACCATCAAGCCAAAGGAAAGCTCCCAGAAATTATGTAAGTAGAGATCTTATAATTTTCTTTATTCATTTTTATGCTTTTCTAATTTTTATGATTGTTTGAAGTGATAAATGGATGCTGTGCCTTGATCTTTTCCCCTCTCTCTTCTTAGAATCAACCCTTCTTTATCCTAGTTAAGTGATAATTGTTGGAATTAAAATTTTTATAATGTTTTCTCTTTTATAAGTGAATTTTGATTAGTTTAGATTGCTTTAAATCAATTAGAGTTAATTTTTAAGACAAATTAAGTAGAAAAATTTAAAAATGGTCAGCCATACAAAGGAGGTTATGACAAAATTTTTGGAAATAAGTATTATCTTTTATTATGCTAAAAGAGTAATCCCTATCATTTCTATACTCTAAAAGTGTCATTTTCATGCATAGAAGATACATATTGATTATTATTATTTTTTATATACATAAAAGAATAATTTTTATTATTATGAAAGTGTTACTTTCATCAAAATGGATTTTTATGCATAAAAGAATAATTTTTTTATTATGAAAGTGTTACTTTCATCAAAATGGATTTTTATGCATAAAAGAATAATTTTTTTTAATATGAAAGTGTTACTTTCATCAAAAAAGATTTCTATGCATAAAAGAATAAATTTTTTATTATAAAAGTGTTACTTTCATCAAAATGGGTTTTTATGCATAAAAGAATAATTTGTTTTAATTATGAAAGTGTTACTTTCATCAAAATAGATTTTTATGCATAAAAGAATAAATTTTTTTATTATGAAAGTGTAACTTTCATCAAAATAGATTTTTATGCTACATAAAAGAATAATTTTTTTTATTATGAAAGTGTTACTTTCATCAAAATGGATTTTTATGCATAAAAGAATAATTTTTTTATTATGAAAGTGTTACTTTCATCAAAATGGATTTTTATGCATAAAAGAATAATTTTTATTATTATGAAAGTGTTACTTTCATCAAAATGGATTTTTATGCATAAAAGAATATTTTTAAAAAAAATATGAAAAGGTTACTTTCATCAAAATGGATTTTTATGCATAAAAGAAAAAAAAAATAATTATAAAAGTGTTACTTTCATCATTATTGATTTTTATGCATAAAAGAAAATTTTTATTATAAAAGTGTTACTTTTATCATTATTGATTTTTATGCATAAAAGAAAATTTTTATTATAAAAGTGTTACTTTTATCATTATTGATTTTTATGCATAAAAGGATGCATAAAAGAAAATTTTTATTATAAAAGTGTTACTTTTATCATTATTGATTTTTTATGCATAAAAGGATGCATAAAAGAAATTTTTTTTATTATAAAAGTGTTACTTTTATCATTATTGATTTTTATGCATAAAAGGATGCATGAAAGAAATTTTTTATATAAAAGTGTTACTTGTGTCATTATTGATTTTTATGCATAAAAGGATGCATAAAAGAAAAAAAATTAATTATGAAAGTGTTACTTTCACTAATATCGATTTTTTTTAATGATGCATAAAAGAATTTTTATATCAAGATAAGAGTTCTCTTAATCCTATGACTAATTCCCATGAATATTGGTAAATGATTAGTTTTAAATTTAGTAAAGTAGTAATTGAAATATTACCATTTGATAAAGATAGTTCAAGAAGAACCGTTCGAGATTCAAAACCTGAATCAGACTTTGACCAAGACATAATTCCTTTGTTAGTTTCAAGAAATGACGATGTGACCAGTTCCTGAATCTATACTCAAATCACCCACCGAATCCGAAACTAAGTTGAGACCTTTGATTTTGATCTAAGGATTAAGAATTCAGAATTCGAGGAATTTTGCTTGAGAATCCAGTCGTGTGATCTAGAAGTCTTAGATACGGAATTAAGATACACTCATTGTATTCAAAAGAAAATCAAAACTGAAAACTTGCATACGGAATTAAGATACGCCAGAATGCTGGAGGGAGCATTTGGTATATGTGTTTTCTAAGGGAAGTTCGGTTGCAACAGCTGGCGGCGGGGAGTGTTTAAAGGACAGCTCATGCGGCAAAGCCTGCCCAGGTCTTGACCAGCCTCGGTATGGTTAAAATGGTGCGCTTTCGTACGATGGACGAGGGCCGATGAAGCGGTCCCTAAGTGAAGTGCCAGGACACCTAAGGAGGATCCTGGAGGGTTCTGACCAAGAGATGCACAGGCTCGTGGTGCCGAGGACACCCATGCGTATGTCGAGGAAGATATTATATGATGGACCAATGTTTATTGTAATCTATTACTGGATCTCGTTGTTGACCCACTGGTCTCAACGGAGAGTCCAGAGTGATTGTTTTGTGAGAAACAAAGACTCAATGGAAATTTTGAGTTATGACATGTGTGTCAATGGATTGTTTTATAAGTTAAAGTTTAAAGAGGAGTGTGTGCGTATCTGGTTGGGCGGTGGCTAACCCATGGGCCGGATGGGATCTCCCGAGGAGATTTTGAATTCTGGAGCCGAGCTGCTCTATGTACATATTGCAACTTATATATAAATAAAGAAATGTTTTCTGGAGAAAAATTCATTGTTGTATAAGTGATTGTTTATGGACGATCTGA
Source organism: Cibotium barometz (assembly GCF_041138505.1). Taxonomy (NCBI): domain Eukaryota; kingdom Viridiplantae; phylum Streptophyta; class Polypodiopsida; order Cyatheales; family Cibotiaceae; genus Cibotium; species Cibotium barometz. The sequence continues at coordinate 3,147,388 of NC_141057.1, read as the reverse complement.
TAAAGAAAAATCTATTATTGGACATATGTCATAGATCTCCAATAAGATCATTGTCTTGTTTAAGAAATTGTTTTCCGAACCTCTTAAGTCTTAGGATCTCGTGGATGATATCAAAATAAAAATTTAATAATATATAAATTTTTGGCAGAATCATGAGACGAGGAAACTGTGGCCGTCAGCCAGACCCTCTCTTTGAAGATGACGAGCTTGACCCTGATGTTCGCACAACAAGGCTCTTCATAGGACTCAGTCAGGACCCTTCAAAGGAGAAGGGGAGAACCTGGACGAGGCTATGGAGAAATGGGTGGAAGCCATGGAAGAATATTTTGACGTCACAGGCTACAATGAGCGAAGCAAAATGGCTCTTGCCAGGATGAAAATAGTGGAAACAGCCAGAGTAGCATGGAGGAACCACTGTGACACCAACCGTCTGGATAGAAATCTATTTGAGAAAGAGATTTTGTCCCCCTGGACCGACCTTAAAACCTATTTGAGAAAGAGATTTTGTCCCCCTGGATTTTTGGAAATCAAAATGAACGAATTCTTGAAGCTAAAGCAGGGGAGCAAAACCATCGAGGAATATCACCAGGCCTTTGCTCTTCTACTCAAATATTCACCACCTCTAGATGAAGAGCAACTCATGGCCAGGTTCATTTGGGGAATGAACGAACCCTTAGATACACTGGTCAAAAATACCAAGCCAGTGCCCATGGCTGAAGCTGTTAGAATGGCGAAGGACTTTGCCAAAGCCTTCATCGTAAAAGTCCCGCCAAAGCCAGCTCCCTCATCCTTCAAGAGATTTCAGACACCGGGAAGCTCTTCCAACTTTCCGCCTCCAAAGAGACACCAAGGTCCTAACCAGAATGTGGAAACGGGAAGCTTTCGAAATGAAGGAAGAACTTTCCCCCGAAGTACATTCTCTAGAACTCAGGCTCTCTCCAAAATGCAAAGAGAAGACCTTCGAAGCGAGAACAGATGCTTTGGATGTCAAGGTCTTGGGCACCAGCTCAAGGATTGCCCCGCTCCTTCTGTGGGCCAAGGAAGCCAGGGTCCTAGAGTCCAAGACAGACTCCTTCTTATCAGTCCAATCAAGGTCCCCCACGCCAGAATCAGGGAAATCCCAGGAGAACTCAAGCTCAGCCGTCTGCCTCTGTCCAGAGTAGCCTCACAACTCCTTCCTAGAACTGGGGCAACCAAAGAGAAAGAGTTCCGCCTCAGACTGCGGCAGCCAGAGCAGTCACAATAGCAGAAGTAGTGGAAGAAAAAAGAGGCCAGATTTATGCAGCAATTGAAAATCAAGGGCCAAATCAATTCTCCGTCAATACTCCAGCTGAGTATCAGGGTAAGCCTTTTAAGCTTTTGATTGATTCAGGCAGTACTCATTCTTTCATTTCCCCTGGATGCTTGCGTAAGCTAGTCTTAGATCAGAAATCAGGGAAACCTATGCAAGTTGAATTGGCAAGTGGGAAGATTCTTTTCACTCACCTTAAGACAGATCGTATTCAGTTCAATCTAGATGGGAATTTAACTGATTGTCAGTTCAGAGTTATACCTTTGGGAGTTTTTGATGGGATCCTTGGAATGGATTGGCTCCACAAAAATCAAGCTGACATTCACTGTCATAACGGAACCATTTCCTTTCGTGACCTCCACGGAAACAAGGTTCAAGGAACCGGAATTTCAGGATCCCCAAATCTGCAGTTAGTAAAGGCTTCTAAGTTACTAAAAGGACTTAGAAAGAAGCAGCACATTTATCTTGTCAAAATGAATCCGGTAGACTCAAAGTTAAAAGCCAAAAAACCTGAATGGTTAAGTGATTATGATGATTTATTCCCAGCAGAGCTAATAGAGATGCCTCAAATTCAAGAAGTAGATCATGTGATAGAATTGACCCCCGGAGCTCAGCCAGTAGCCCTGCGCACGTTCAAAATGCCAGTTTCTGAAGCCATTGAACTCAAGGAACAGCTTAGACAGCTATTAGAACAAGGGTTTGTAAGACCTAGTGTTTCACCTTGGAGTGCGCTAGTTCTCTTTCAGAAAAAGAAAGATGGAACGCTAAGACTCTGTGTGGACTACAGAGGTCTAAATCAGCTGCTCCTGATAGTTAAGAATAAGTATCCTATCCCCAAAATTGATGAGCTTCTGGAAAGGCTAAGTGGAGCCCATATCTTCACAAAGATAGATCTCAAATCAGGGTATTATCAGATCAGGATTAATGAGCAAGATATCTCAAAGACAGCCATCAATACTCGATATGGGCATTATGAATTCACTGTCATGCCATTTGGATTGACAAATGCCCCAGCTACATTCAATCGCTTAATGTAGGACATTCTCAGAGAATACTTGGATGATTTTGTTCTTGTTTCTTTGATGATATTCTGATTTACTCAAGAATGCAGCTGACCATGAAGCTCATGTCAGAAAAGTTCTTGAGATTCTAAGGAAGCACCAACTCTTTGCAAAAAAGAGCAAATGCACTTTCTCTGCCGACCATGTTGAATACTTGGGCTTTTTGGTATCAAAAGATGGAATTTCTCTAGATTCCGCAAAAGTCCAAGCAGTTCCTGAACCAAAGACAGTGAAAGAAGTCAGAGGATTCTTGGGATTGACTGGTTGGTATAGAATTTTTATACCAAAGTATGCTCTCATAGCTTCCCCCCCTGACTAATCTTCTCAAGAAGAATATTTTGTTTCAATGGTCTTCCAGGTGCGAGAGTGCTTTTGATAAGCTAAAGACCGCCTTGGTAACCAATCCCGTTCTGAAGCTGCCAGATTTCTCTCTACCCTTTGAAGTAGTAACTGATGCCAGTGGTTTGGCACTGGGAGGTGCACTCATGCAGGAAGGTCATGCAGTGGCCTATGAATCCCGAAAACTCAGAACGCATGAGAGGAATTATGTTGTCCACGACTTGGAACTACTTTCAGTAGTATATGCTCTGAAATTGTGGAGACATTATGTTAAAACCCTAAGATCTCTCTAGATAATTGTTATGCATAAACATGCATAAATCAGGCATAAACTCAACCACCCAACCACCCCCGAGCCCAAGGGATGCACACATGAATAATGAATGAAATACATCATACCTCTACCTTGATGTCCCATACCATCAAGAGGTATAACACAATCCAATAGCATGTAGCTATAGTGTGAAATGGTAGGTGAGAAGATATGGACCTCTACACAAGAGACCATAGCATAAGCCTCCAAGCCTCCAAGCTCCAAGCCCCCTTGAGTGTGCCCCATGCTCCTATTATATAGGAGGGCCCTCAAGTGACTCTTGACTTTCCATTCCTCATGTGTGACCCTTGGATGCCTGACCCTAACCTTAAACCTTAAGGTTAGTCCTAACCCATGCTCCACTAGAGCTTGTTCCCATGCTCCCATGCTCACAAGCCTAATGTGGGTTAGCCTCCTAGTATATGCACACATAATGTGTATATAACATAGCACACATAATGTACATATAACATACTTCCCCTCTCTCAAAACATTGCACTCTTGCAATGAAAAGAAGGAGAACTGCACTGAACAATCTCAACCGACTCCCAAGTCGAATTCTCAATTTCCCTATCTTTCCACCTTATTTTAACCTCAGGGATTAGTCAACTACAAAGTTTCCTTTCCCTGAATTCAAGTACCTTATCAGGTTCATGTGGAACATAGGATAATTCATCGACTTCAACGAGTTCTTGAGGAGTGACTTTGTCATCCTCACCTCCCAGTTTCCCTTTCAATCTATCGATATGAAAGACTGGATGAACTCTAACAATTGGAGGTAGTTTTAGTTCATATGCAACCGTGCCAATCCGATATATAACTCGAAATGGACCACAATATCTAGGAGATAAATTCGAGCATTTTCCCATTGACAAAGTCTGAGAATCTTTAAGAACATTAAAATAAATCAACGCTCCTGGTTCAAAAAACCGAGATGAGCGTCCCCTATCAGCATAAAATCGTGCCCTATCATGAGCACTCCTGATAGAATCCCGAGCTTCGATCAGAATTTCCTACATATCTCGCAAGAAATCCCTCGATACATCAAGCTCGATGTCCTTAAGACTGACATCAATAGGTGCCCTGAGTTGATACCCATACATAAGTATGCACGGACTAAAATAATAGCCGTAAATTTAGAACTGTTATAGGCAAATTCCATCATTGGAAGATATTTCCCAATATGATGATTTTCTAGAGACATGCACGAAGCATATCCTCTACAATCTGATTCATACACTCTGTTTGCCCATCAGACCGCGGATGATCAGAGTAATTCACATTCAAAGTAACTTTCTCATTGTAAACCATTCGGAATAAAGTAGGAAAACATGGCATTATAACAACAGAAACCAGGGATTCATCGGCGCCCCGACATACCCACATCTGCATATGGAATAATCGACGTCTCGATTTACCCATATCAACATAGAGAGTCATCAACGTCTCGATGAGTCACATATATCCATCCGTAAACCTATCAGGTTGATTGTGTAAATCACCTAAAGTACGGAACTAGAGAAAGAAATGCCAACAAAGGAAGAATCCAAATTTCCTTATCCGAACACAACAAGATAAACTTGTTTGAACTCTAAAGAAAGAGATTTCAACAAGTGAAAATGCCCACGAGATTTCCCTCATCAAAACATGTAGGCTATAGATAAAAAAAGTTTATCTAGATAATGCCCACACTATAACTTCTAGTGAATTTAGAAAATAAGATTGTCTATGAATGTTGAGGTCAACATGCTAAGTGATGTAAGCAAAGCAACAATCTTGAGTCCAAATTATCCCATAAGATAATATATGTGAGGGATCCCTAGCGTCCCATACCACCATGAAACCACCCATACATACCTTAACAATTTGAAACTCCCTAGTATGCCGTCTAGGAAAATATGAATAAAATCCTGTATAAAAGGAATAAGATGGCCTTATCCAGACTTTCACATACTAAACCTGTCTCTATATACTTGAGACTACATCAAGGAATAAATCCTTCTGAGTACATCATTAGAAAAGAAATTGAATTATTGGCGCCTTTCTAATGATAACTACCCAAAACACAATAAAGTTAGGGTAGAAAAAATAACTCACCTAGATACATAAGCAACTAGGTATCCGAGTTGGAATATGTACAAGAGTACAAAAAATATACTCCAAAATTACGTGCTAAAAAAACGAAGGCAAATGCTACCTTCAAAGCACATGTAATTATTCAAAAGATCAAAAGATCCTTATAAAAGCATGGATAAAAGCATAGAAGCTCCTTAAATCCATAAAAACTATAGTTGATCATAAAAAACAATGCATACCATCTAATGGACATAAATCATGCCAAAAGAAGCATTTAAATTGGTGGCCAACTCATCAATTTGGAGCATATGAACGTTATGTTGTTCAAATAAAACTCCAAAGTAAGAAAGTGAAACACGTGTGTGTAGCACTCAATAAGAAAAACCCCTAGACACAAGTGATCTAGGCAAAACCTGATGAGTCCTTGTAAAACTTGGAAAACATCCAATAGAAATCCACCAAAACAAACCGATCAACTGACCCATGATAGAGGCTTAAGAAATTAAGCACAAACCACACTTTAATAAGTGCAAAATAAATTATCATGGAAAAGTGTCAAAGGTGAAACACACTTTGAACGTAAATTATAGCCATCAAAAGAAATTAAGGAACATGTCCAAAAAGAATGGCTAAACAATGGTAAAAAATCATGAATACATCGTTTAGAATTAATCCAAACATAAATATCCATTAATACGAGGTATAATCGTATTAATAATATGCGAATAACACGCATCTATCTAATGTCAGTACGAGAAAACGTACTTCAACATTAAATAACCCTCGAAAATATTAAATTCTCGAGAAAAAGAATTATCATAAATTTTCTAAAATTTCCAAATTTATAGGGCCTCAAAATATAATAATTTTGAATTCCACCAAACCTATCTCATGGCATTCCAAACCTATATTTTTCCAGAAAATTTTTAGCAATTAAATTTGCCAAAATACCATTGATATTTAAAAAATACCAATTTTTAGGATTTCTAAAAATAATTTCTAGAAATTTCCTAATTTTCCCTGAGAATCCCATCGTTCACGAAATTTCCAATTCCGCCCGACAATTCTCAAATCCAATGAAAATTTTCAATTTTAATGGATTTTTCTAATTTTCTGGGTCAAAAAATATATTTTTAAAGGAATTTGAATGGTCACGGGCGCCTGAATGGACACACCACATGCCAAACACCAACCCCACATTTTTCCAAAATTTAAAATAACCTTTGTCTAATTTTCCACTAATTTTCAAGAATTTTTTGAAATTTTTAATCAACCCCGAACGCATTTAGAATACGAACGGTCAAAAAATTTCGGAATTCCAACGGTTTTCCCGGAATACGGAAATCCAAAAGTTTTGGGAAAATGAAAAGACAAAAAAAATTCGGAATGTGAAAGGTCAAAGGTTTCCGGAATACGGAAGGTCAAAAGTTTTTCCGGAATTCGGAAAGCCAAAAGGTTTCGGGAAAACGGAAAGCCAAAGGTTTTCCGGAAGTTGAAAAGCCAAAAAATTTTAAGAAGAAAATTTCAGAGAATTTTCAGAGAATTTTTTTCTCAAATTCCCTATTTTTCAGTATTTTCTAGGCTTAATTTCAAGCTTTTTTCTGAAATATATTCAAAAGCTTTTTTTTAAATAAAAAACTCATTTTTTTAAAAAAAATGAAAAAATAAGCTTTTTAGCTTATAACTTGGTTTTGATTTTTTAAGGGGGGGGGGCGTTTTTCCGCCGGCGGCTGCTGCGCAGCCCCCCCCCTCCCGTCGACTGCGCGTAAGACAGAGAGATGGATTTCTCTCTTCTCTCCACCCTCTCCACCCTCTCCTCTCCCTTTCCAACTTTCTACTCCCATCTCTCTCTCTGTTAATCTGTTAATCAGAGAGGTTATCTTAATCTTTGATTAAGATTTTTAATTAAACTCCTAATCATAATTAACATTAATTATGATTAATGTTTAATTTAAAAATTTCCTTTTTAAGAGAAATTTCATGGAAAAATGAAGGAAATATCAGATTTGAGAGACGGAGAGAGTCCCACGCACACGGGAGAGCATCTCATGCATCAACATGCTGTCCCCTACTGAATTTCAGTAGAAATTGACAGAAATTTGATTGCATTCCCGCGGAAAAAACCCGCAAAAAATGTATAAAAATACATTTTTAATCAAAAAAATGCTCAAAAAATTCCTAAAAAATTAGGAAAAATTTTCTAAAAATTTTATAAATTCAGGGAATCCCTCCTACAAAAATATCCACCATAAACTTTATGGTATTTTTGTAAAACAATTCCATTAATGCTCAATTTTAACCATAAAAATAGGGAAAAATAGCATTAACTCACGGTATTCCCCCGCAACGTCGATTCGTCCATTGAATTGAAGTACCACACGTTCCAATCACCATAACGATGATCCATGTGCATTTCATCAACACAAATCAACAAAAGATAACATTTTATTAGTAAATATTAAAATTTACTAAAAAAAATCAACAATTAAATAGAGATTGCTCTGATACCACTGTTAAAACCCTAAGATCTCTCTAGATAATTGTTATGCATAAACATGCATAAATCAGGCATAAACTCAACCACCCAACCACCCCCGAGCCCAAGGGATGCACACATGAATAATGAATGAAATACATCATACCTCTACCTTGATGTCCCATACCATCAAGAGGTATAACACAATCCAATAGCATGTAGCTATAGTGTGAAATGGTAGGTGAGAAGATATGGACCTCTACACAAGAGACCATAGCATAAGCCTCCAAGCTCCAAGCCCCCTTGAGTGTGCCCCATGCCCCTATTATATAGGAGGGCCCTCAAGTGACTCTTGACTTTCCATTCCTCATGTGTGACCCTTGGATGCCTGACCCTAACCTTAAACCTTAAGGTTAGTCCTAACCCATGCTCCACTAGAGCTTGTTCCCATGCTCCCATGCTCACAAGCCTAATGTGGGTTAGCCTCCTAGTATATGCACACATAATGTGTATATAACATAGCACACATAATGTACATATAACACATTACCTACTAGGTCAAAGATTCACTTTGATGATAGATCATCATAGCTTAAAGTGGATCTTCACTCAGAAGGATCTCAACATGCGCCAAAGAAGGTGGATGCAGACCCTGCAGGAATTTGATTTTGAAATCAAGTATCGCCCGGGCAAAGAAAATGTGGTAGCAGATGCCCTCAGCAGAAAAGCCTCCTTGCTTGCAATTACTGTAGTGTTAAATCCTTTGATTATTGAAGTAAGAGAGAAGATCATGCATGATAGATTCTTTGGCCCTATTGCTACCCTACTTCTGCAGGAAAGTAAAACTCCACAGGAGTTGAACTGAGTTCAAGGGTACAGCCTGGATGATGGAATTATGTATTATAATTGCAGGCTATGCATTCCCAATGATGAGGGAACTAAGAGTCAAATTCTGAATAAAGCCTTGACAGCCTTATTGTTGCAGAACATCCAGGTTTCATCAAAACCTACATGTCTGTGAAGAAAAGCTTCTTTTGGCTTGGTCTAAAAAGGGATGTGCTTAATCATGTACGTCGATGTCTGACCTGTCAGAAAGTCAAGGCCGAGAGAGTAAAAATGCCTGGGAAGTTATATCCTTTAGACATCCCCCAGATGAAGTGGGAATGTATCAGTATGGATTTTATTACTGGATTACCTTCAGTGCAATCAGGTTACAACTCCATCTTCGTGGTGGTAGTTGATAGATTAACCAAAGTTGCCCATCTGATTCCAGTAAAAGAAGAGACCTACACTGTAGTAGTGGATGTGGCCAGAGTGTTTCTCAAGGAAATCTTCAGATTGCATGGTCTACCCAGAAGAATAGTAAGTGATCGAGACCCCAAATTCACGTCAAGATTTTGGACTGCATTTTTTGAAGCAGTAGGAACTTTCTTGGATCTCAGCATAGCTTACCACCCTAAGACCGATGGTCAAACAGAAAGGGTAAACCAAGTAATCGAAGATATACTTCGGTCATGCTGTGGCACGGAACCCAAGAAGAGGCTAAGCTATCTGCACCTAGTCGAGTTCACCTACAATGCTTCTTATCACAGAAGTATTGGGATGAGCCCTTTCAAAGCTTTATATGGGCAAGATTGCTTAACTCCATTAACTTGGTCCGACCCATTGATTAGGGTCGAGATGTCCAGACAGATGCTTGATGACATGGAGCAGCAGATGCAGGCAATTCATAAAGATATAAAAGCTGCCCAGGATAGACAGAAGCAGTATGCAGATAAGAAGAGGACATCGAGAGAATTCAAAGAAGCAGATATGGTCTTCATTCGAGTACGTCCCAAAAGAAGTTCTCTATCTCTTGGGAAGTACAAGAAGTTATCCCCCAGATATTGTGGGCCATATCTGATTACAAAGAAAGTAGGTGACTTAGCCTACAAGCTTCTTTTGCCTCCTCATCTCAAAGTACATAATGTATTTCATGTCAGTCTTCTTAAAAAGTATATATCAAGACTGAATCATGTACTTGATGATGAAATCTTAACTTCTTCAATCCAAGGGCAGATGGAACTCCAACCTGAAGAAATCCTTGATGTTCGAGAAAAGATTATCAGGAACAGAATTCTGAGAGAATTATTGGTTAAATGAAAGTTCTATCCTTTTGAAGATGCCACCTGGGAGAAAGAAGCCGATCTGTTTTGCGAGATTACCCCCAGTTTTGCGAGATGAGGACATCTCACGTTTTTCAAGTGGGAGAGAATGTAAGATTCCTCCCCAGCCTCTCAAGATGTCCAGCATCTTTCCCTTTAATCAATTCCCCCCTTCTGAAATATAAAAGATCTTGTTTCTACCTGTTTTGGCCTAGAGAGAGAAAATATTCTAGAGAGAGAATATCATCCAAAATCTCTTCTTATTAAAATAAGTTCCCCCGAAACAAAAGTTCAAAAAGATTTTCAGAAGGTGCATTAGAAATTAAGTATAATTTACTTAAGAGGCCTTATCCTAGGGGTCCAGATTTTCGAAAAATTTCAAATTAAGGTTTTGAAGGGCCAATCAAATTCATCCAAATGTATGAAGAAGATAAATGGAAGAAATAAAGAAAATCACCCCCAAAAATGAGTAAATACTCACATAAGATGAAGAGTGGACTAAGGACCAAAGGAAAAGCTAAAAAAATAGATTTTTGACACCTCATAATGGGGATTCCCCCCCTCATGAATGAGGCACCTACTTCACATCGCCTACTTCACATGTGCAATTCAGTTTTAAATCTTCAAAAATTGAGATATTTCATCTCTTCTCTCTCCTAATTCAAGTCTAGTTCCAAAAAATTAGCTCAACTGACCTAAAAATGGTCAAAAATTGACCAAACTGATTTGGAAAATTCTAGAATCAGTTTGTTTGGATGGGAGCTCAATTTTTCCTATAAATAGAAGCCTCCCCCTTTGTTGAAAAATAATAATAGAATTGTGAATTTATTAATAATTCACTAGTTTTTGACGTTTCCCTCTTCCAAAGATTGGTGGCCACTCTTGTTACAAACAAGAGTAGAACCCTCAAACCATCAAGCCAAAGGAAAGCTCCCAAAAATTATGTAAGTAGAGATCTTGTAATTTTCTTTATTGATTTTTATGCTTTTCTAATTTTTATGATTATTTGAAGTGATAAATGGATGCTATGCCTTGATCGAAAGGCTTTTCCCCTCTCTCTTCTTAGAATCAACCCTTCTTTATCCTAGTTAAGTGATAATTGTAGGAATTAAACTTTTTATAATGTTTTCTCTTTTATAAGTGAATTTTGATTAGTCTAGATTACTTTAAATTAATTAGAGTTAATTTTTTAGACAAATTAAGTAGAAAAATTTAAAAAATGGTCAGCCATACAAAGGAGGTTATGGCAAATTTTTTGAAAATAATTATTCAAATTTTTTGAAAATAATTATTATCTTTTATTATGCTAAAAGAGTAATCCCTATCATTTCTATACTCTAAAAGTGTCATTTTCATGCATAGAAGATGCATATTGATTATTATTATTTTTATATGCATAAAAGAATAAATTTTTTAATTATGAAAGTGTTTTTTTTTTCCGAGAAAAGATCCTTTCATTAGTTATATAAAAACGCCCGTAGGGCTACAAAAGATCTCTCCTGCTCATAAGAGAGAAAGAGCAGTGAATACAGCAAGGCAGCCCGGGAGACTCTCCCTAGGTGCTGCAAAATACAAGCATCAGTACTAAGGACTAAGGGGCTAAATCATACAATAGGGGGGGGGAATAGCCAAACAGGTGGCCTGTAATGCCAACGGAGGGATCCCGTGTGTAAGGTGTAGAAGGGGCCGCTGCGCCAGGTGGTGTGAAAAGCCTGGCGCCGCAAGATCGCCTCGTCCGAGTCACCCCCCGGATGCGGTCATACTGTCCTCGCAGGGTGTGGATCAACTCCTGCCAAATCCCCCGTACAGTCTCTACTGGTGGCTCCAGTCTCCCCTCAAAGGCCGTGAAACACCGGGCCCTCCAGGTGAACCAGATGGTGAGGCTGCTGAGGAGCTCCCATCGTAAATCCCTCTCCTGTGTCCAGCTGGCGGACGAGAAATCCGGTGCCGGAACCAGGCGAGGCTGGCCCCTAATAAATCTGATGGCCTGACTGCCCTGCTCCATCTCATAGCCCATAGCAGGCCCTGACGAAGTCGACCAAGCAGCGGCACCCCACGTAAACATACCCTCTGGAGAGAGGGGGGCTAGAATACGCAGCATCCGCAGCCAAATCTGCTGTGCCTGAGGGCAGTCCCAAAGGCAATGTCTCTGTGTCTCCATAGGGTGGCCGCATCGAATGCAGGCCACCGGAAGACCGCTGTAAACAAGCCAGGTGCCAACTGCTGAGCCCCTGTGGGCGACCAGCCACTAAAAAGCCGAGATCCTGTGGGCCTGCCGACTAGCCCAGAGCCGAGCTCAGAAATCCTCCAGGAACTCCAAACCCGCTGCCGCTGGAGAAACCGTCCTCCTTGCCGTCAAAATATGCCGTCCCAACCGAACAGTATACTGGAAAAAGGTGATCTCTGTGGCCTCAAGGGATGCATAAGGATCATGCCACTCGTACTCCCCGGGGTCCCACTGTAGCCGGGCCAAGGGGCACGCTGCATATGCCCATATGCGCCAATCCGGGAGCACATCAGCAGGGAAAGCCTGCCAGTCTCCAAAACTACGAGCTGGGCCTGCCGCTAAAGGTCCCCAGGCTAGACGAGGCCGGAACCCAGCATATGACCCTGCTCCGTGCGAACCGCTGGGCTCCAGATGAGCGGCTGCCTGGCCCGCTCCTCGACACAAGAAGGAGGCCGCTGAGAGAGCCCCGGTCTCAGCAGCTCCCAAGCTCTCAGGATACTCAAAGAAAATCTGTCCTCCCATCCTCTACTGAGGCCTGTCCTCCTCATCTCTATGAAGATCCAGCGAATCTCTGGCGCCCAAGTACCCCCTGCATGGGGCGCCCGAGCCTGCAGTCGCTGCAAGAGGAGCTCTTTCCACGGCTCAGCGCGCCTGGAAGCAACCCCCGAACAATAAGCTTCCCCAATAAGGCTCTGCTCTGATCGACTAGATCTATAATGCCCAAACCGCCCTGAGCCAGCGGAAGTGTAATAACTGCCCATGCAACCTTTGCCCGAGCTGGCTGACCGTCCCGCCCAGACCACAAAAAGTTCCTGATCAGCCTCTGTACCTGGCTGATGCAAGAGCTCGAGAAAATCCAGCAAGACGTAATGTACCACATGGTCGCTAACAACACCTGATTTGCCACCACCACCCTCCCAGCCAAGGATAGTCGAGCTGTACTCCAATACAATAGCTTCTTCCGAATGCTCAGAAGAAGCGGGGCAATCTGCTGCTCAGGTGACAAATTGAGGCCAATCTGGCATCCCAAATACCGCACTGCTGTGCCTGGAGGAATCCATCTAAAACCGGGGTCCGGGCTCCATGCCGGAGTGGGAGCACTACTGATCCAAAAGGCCACTGTCTTGCGCCAATTGATCAATGCTCTCGAAGCTGCACTAAAAACTTGGAGCGACTGCTCAGCCCGAATAAGATTGGCCTCTTGGCCATGCAAAAATAAGCCCGTGTCGTCTGCAAACTCAGCATCAAGCAAATCCTCCCCCCGGACTAGGAGCTGAAGTCCTCTCAAACCAACCTCCTCTACTGTCAAATACATACTCATAGCCTCCGCAAAGAAGAGAAAAAGGAAAGGGGCGAGAGGACACCCCTGACGGACTGATCTGGTCAGCTCAAAACTCGGCCCCCGTCCTCCTGCAATCAGCACCTGGCTGCGAGCTGTGGAATACAGAGCTGCCACCCCTCTGATCCATCCTGGCTCAAAGCCCAGGCAAAGCATAGTGCCCTCTAAGAATCCCCAATCAACTCTATCGTATGCCTTCTCAAAATCGAGAAGCATCACGACCAAGTCCTCGCCAAGAAATCTAGCTCGGGCCGTCGCCTCCTAGAAAGTAAAGATGTTGTCAAGGATACTGCGCTCCTTGACAAATCCTGTCTGAGTAGCATGAATCAACTCCCCCAGGATCCTCAAACTCAAGGCCTTTGCTAAGACCTTGTAGACAGTATTGAGGATCGTAATAGGCCTCCAATACCGAATGTCATCTGATACTCCCTCCCCCTTGGGGATAAGATAGATCAAGCCCTCTGAAAAGCTCTGCGGCATCACCCCAGTGTCCAAAACATGCTGAAAGCCCCTGCGGAGGCCTGGCCCCAAAAGGTCCCAATAGCGCATAAAAAAGGCCGGCGTCAGTCCGTCCTCCCCTGGGCAACTATGTCGCGGCAGGACCCTCAAGGCCTCGGCAAGCTCAATCTCTGACAGAGACGCACCTAGAACTATACGCATATGGTCTGTGACCCTCCTCTGCACATGGGCCCACACAGTCTGTCTGCAAACATCTCGATCCTCAGTGGTGGCTGGCTCCGCTGACAGCAGGTCACTATAAAATGCAGTGGCAATGGCTCTGATCTCCCCGAGCTCAGTAGCTACCGATCCATCCGGTCTACTAAGCTGGCGGACTCCTGCTCGCGCATGACGGGGTCCAGTGATCTCAAAAAACTCCCCAGTCACTCTATCACCAAGCTGCGTCCACTGAGAGGCCTGACGACGATAGTAAAACTCATGTCTCTGCTCCTCTACCTCTCTAACCTCCTGACGTGCCTGGCTCAGCTGGGACGCCACCCACTCACATGCAGGCTGCTGCTCCTGAAGGCGCTGTAGCGAAGCAAGGCTGCGTCTCAGCCGTTGCTCCCGCTCGCGAATCTCTCCCAGTCGTGTCAAAGCTGTAGCGTGTAGAAAAGAGCTAAGATCAATGAGTCCCTGGGCACACTGGCCCGCTGCATCCTGGTCAGAGCACTGACTATCATGCCAGATCCTCTCAATGTCCTTAGCAAGACTGGGATCTGCAAGTACCCTCTCTGGGATCCTCAACTGCAAGCTGGGCTCCCATGTCCCCTCCTCCAATGTCAATATAACTGGCGCATGATCTGAAAATGAGGTGCCAGTGAGAATGCCGACGGATCCCCCCTCGCTCCCCTAACCAGTCGCCCACATAAAAGCGATCAATCCGTGATAGATTAGTCCCTCCCTGCCGGTGATCCGACCGAGAGAAACTAAGACTGTCCTGAGACCGGGAGAAAGCCCCATGCTGCCATGCATCAGTGATCCTCAGTGACATGCAAAACCGGTCCCAAGCTGCAAGCTCCGTGCCGTGCACTGTAACATGACTGCCTCCCACCCTATCTGCCGGGTCCTCAAGCATGTTGAAGTCTCCCCCAACACACCAATGTGCGGCCTCTGGCAATGCATCTGTAACCTGAGTCCAGAACTCTGCTCTGGCACTAGCATGATTGGGCGCATAGATGTTGAGCACACCCAATAGCTCATCATGCATCCTCAAAATGACATACTGTGCTCTACCAGGCACAATGATCCCTCGATCCACAATGGCCTGCTGCCATACATCTGCAATAACCATGCATACTCCTCCCTGTCCACCCAAAGGACCAAACCCTGCAGACCAAAAAGTGTCCCATCTACCAGGCATCACCGAACCACATCTCCGGATCCTGCTCTCACCCAAGTGGTGCTCCTGCATCATCAAAATGTCAATGCTGCCACCAACCAGGCATCTCTGAAGCTCCTGCCTCAAGCACCTCGATAGCGTATAAAGTGTGCTCAGCCAAGGCCCTGTACATTCCATGAGATGATCCTCATGGATGCCCTGCTGAGGTGGATGCTGTCTCAGCTGTACGGCGGGCCTTCGCAAGCGGCTTGGATGGAGAGTAGTCCCCATCCGAACGGCTGCGAATCTGCCCACCCGGTGTACTGCAAGAATCCCGGATCAGGCGCCAGTGGGGCTGTGGCCCATGGCGACTGCCTCCTGCTCTGACAGAGAAACCTCGTGTATACTCACATATCCAGGGTCACGTGCCAAGTCTGCCACTATGCGCACGACCAAATGCCGAATCCCTGAGGTATCCACACTCCCGGGATCCAAGAAAAAATGAGCCAACTCCCAAAGTCGGCCTATCACATCTGTCACCTCCAGATCGCTCATGTGGTGAGAAAACTCAACTGCCTGAGTCTTCAAAGTGCTGAGAGCGAGCTCTAGAGTCCACTCCCGGTCACAAGGTCCACATAGAGGGAACGAGAAGGCCACCGCTGAGTCTAGTGCCTCCTCCCCGCGGGCCGGAGGTATCACTACATGAACTTGAATGGGTGCTGGCTCATGGGGGCCCTCTGCTCCAAAAAGCCGTGTGAAGGTATAATCAAAGGCCTCCGAGCGCTGTCTAATGCCAAGGCGACTCAGCCGACTGCGGATAGAGGAAATCTGTGAGGCCCTAATCGGCATAGGTCTCCTCTGTGATGCTCGAGCGAGGTCAGTGCTCAGCGCTCTCCGGACTGCAGGTGAGCGCCAGGGAACTGCCAGGGCCTCCCGGGAAGGTGAGGCGGGCGGAGGGGGAGGAGGGGGAGGCGAGGGAGGTGGAGAGGGAGCCGCTGCCGAAACCGGAGCGGGGGCGGGAGGAGGCGATGGTGGAAGCGAGGCGGTGGGAGGGGACGGGGGTGGGGGGGGTGGAGGGGGAGCTGGCATCTCCTGGTCCTCGGTCGCTGCAGGGGTCTCCTCCTGAAGGGGAGCAAAGCTGTTCCTCACGGGAACCCAGTGAGGCTGAGACTGTGGCTGCTGTTGCAGCGGTCTCTGGGCGTGCTGCTGTGGCTGTCTCCCTCGGCGGCGCCCCTGTCCAGGCTGCCACTCCGAGGTCTCTGTGGCCTGAGCAGGTGTCTCGGAGGCAGCCTGCCGAGCCGAATCTATGGGAGGGCCATCAGTAGCCTGCTGCTGTGGTGAGGGTCGAGGTCTCCTGCGAGGGCAGGCCTTGGCCAGATGACCGACCTGCCTGCAAATGAAGCACTGGTTCGGGAGCCCCGAGAACTCCACTCTCTGATCTATCCACCCCCTATCCTAGGTAATTGAATGACCTTAGGAAGGGAGGAGATGTCAGACACCAAGACTCTGACCGAAGGTAGCCCAGCTGCTATGGCCACCACTGAAGCTGCTGAGGGGCCCGTCTCTAGTACCGAGCCCACCAATGCTCCGAGCCTGGAGAGGAGCGGAAGATACTCCCGGCGGAGACCAGGGAAACAAATTGTAACATGGAAGAGGCGCTCTCCCTGCTCCGCCCGCTGCTGGGTCAAATCCATGCTGCCAAGGTCTGAAGAAAGCCCGAGCACCCCTGATGTCAAGGGGACTCATGGCAAGGACCTTGGCAACGCTCTGGGCGGCCTCGAACTCGATCTGATAATGTCCCCGGCCCAGAAGCTGTACATCAAGGATCTTGCCCACATCTGCAAGAAGGCGGGCCTGAAGAAGATCCCTGATCTCCCCTCTGCTGGGGCGAGTGCCGACTATACGCAGATGGTGGAATGAGCCTGGAGGCATTCCACCTCTGCGGTGAGGCTCGCTTCCTCTTCCGGCGAAAGAGAAAGCCTGATGGGGGTGATCTTAGGGGCGGGCGAGGGGGCTGCGGATGAGTCCCTCTGAGGCGGGGCGGAAGGAGCCTCCATCAGAGTCTGAAGCTGCGGCGAAGGCGAGGCGAAGGTGGGAACCTGCTGAAAACGAGTTGCACACAGAGAGGCGGAATACGGAGCGAAAAATGAAATCAAAACCCCCAGGGTGCGGAAGCAAGAAAAGGAGGGAGGGGGGCGGGGGAGAAGGCGAAAGAGATAAAACCTA
The DNA here is from genome assembly GCF_041138505.1 of Cibotium barometz. Classification (NCBI taxonomy): domain Eukaryota; kingdom Viridiplantae; phylum Streptophyta; class Polypodiopsida; order Cyatheales; family Cibotiaceae; genus Cibotium; species Cibotium barometz. Next base: position 3,130,077 of record NC_141057.1, on the reverse strand, counting down.
AAAAAAGGGGGGGGGGGGAGGACAGGGGCTGCGCGCAAGAGGGATGGGTGAAAAAAACCAACTGGCGGAGGGGGGGGAATAAGTCGCTCTGCAGAGAGGAGGAGGGCGCGAAGACAAAGGGGGGGGAGGCGTAAGGGAGAGGAAGGCGGCAAGCAGAGCTATGGGCAGCAGCAAAGGCAGGCGGAAGGGGGGGGGCGCAGCAGCGGATGTAGACGGGGGGGCTAAACGGAAGGCGGCGGGGGTCAAAGAAGGCGGCGGACAATGCAGGCGGCGGGCAGTGCAGGGAAGGCGGAGAAGGAGAAAGCGAGGAGGAAACGAGGGGGCGAGCAGGCAGGGAAGGTGAAGGGCGCAGTGCAATAGCGCGAGCAGGGAGAGGTGGGCGGGAGCTTCAGCGAGCGCAGTTCTAATTATGAAAGTGTTACTTTCATCAAAATGGATTTTTATGCATAAAAGAATAATTTTTTTATTATGAAAGTGTTACTTTTATCAAAATAGATTTTTATGCATAAAAGAATAAATTTTTTAATTATGAAAGTGTTACTTTCATCAAAATGGATTTTTATGCATAAAAGAATAATGTTTTTAATTATGAAAGTGTTACTTTCATCAAAATGGATTTTTAGGCATAAAAGAATAATTTTTTAATTATGAAAGTGTTACTTTCATCAAAATGGATTTTTATGCATAAAAGAATAATTTTTTTATTATGAAAGTGTTACTTTCATCAAAATGGATTTTTATGCATAAAAGAATAATTTTATTATTATGAAAGTGTTACTTTCATCAAAATGGATTTTTATGCATAAAAGAATATTTTTTTTATTATGAAAGTGTTACTTTCATCAAAATGGATTTTTATGCATAAAAGAATATATTTTTTAAATTATGAAAGAGTTACTTTCATCAAAATGGATTTTTATGCATAAAAGAATATTTTTTTTAATTATAAAAGTGTTACTTTCATCATTATTGATTTTTATGCATAAAAGGATGCATAAAAGAAAATTTTTATTATAAAAGAGTTACTTTTATCATTATTGATTTTTATGCATAAAAGGATGCATAAAAGAAAATTTTTATTATAAAAGTGTTACTTTTATCATTATTGATTTTTATGCATAAAAGAAATTTTTTATTATAAAAGTGTTACTTTCATCATTATTGATTTTTATGCATAAAAGGATGCATAAAAGAATTTTTTAAACTATAAAAGTGTTACTTTTATCATTATTGTTTTTTATGCATAAAAGGATGCATGAAAGAAAATTTTTATTATAAAAGTGTTACTTTTATCGATAAAGATAGTTCAAGAAGAACCGTTATAGATTCAAAACCTGAATTAGACTAATGACGATGTGACCAGTTCTTGAATCTATACTCAAATCACCCACCGAATCCGAAACTAAGTTAAGACCTTTGATTTTGATCTCAGGATTAAGAATTCTGATTTCGAGGAATTCTGCTTAAGAATCCAGTCGTGTGATCTAGAAGTCTTGGATACGAAATTAAGATACACTCATTGTATTCCAAAAAAAACAAAACTGAAAACTTGCATATGGAATTAAGATACGCCAGAATGCTGGAGGGAGCATTTGGTATATATGTTTTCTAAGGGAAGTTCGGTTGCAACAGCTGGCGGGGAGTGTTCAAAGGACAGCTCATGCGGCAAAGCCTTGACCAGCCTCGGTATGGTTAAAATGGTGCGCTTCCGGTACGATGGATGAGGGCCGACGAAGCGGTCCCTGAGTGAAGTGCCAGGACACCTAAGGGGAGGATCCTGGAGGATTCTGACTAGGAGATGCACGGGCTCGCAGTGTCGAGGACACCCATGCGTATGTCAAGGAAGATATTATATGATGGACCAATGTTTATCGTAATCTGTTACTAGATCTCGTTGTTGACCCGCTGGTCTCAACGGAGAGTCCAGAGTGATACTATTTTGTGAGAAACAAAGACTCAATGGAAATTTTGAGTTATGACATGTGTAACCTGTAATTGTTTGTCAATGGATTGTTTTATAAGTTAAAGTTTAAAGAGGAGTGTGGGAGTAGCGGGGCCAATTGAGAAAGTAACATTGGAGGTGGGATCTCCATGTCCCTATAAGGATTCCTATAACCACAATCTATTTTATGTTTTCATAAGCTACGTTTGAGCCACTGGGAGGTCACACGGGCAATGCTAATGGTTGTGGGGGTACTAACAATGTTGGCGCTCCAAACATCCTCATCATTCTCTCGGCGTGGTAGCAGTTGATTGTCTCATGATTTCCATATCTTTTGTAATATCCGCACCATTAGTTTGTTCTCACTCTAAGGATTGGGCATTCATGGGCTATGTGGTTGCTTCTACAAATAGAAACTTAGAAAAGTCCCATCGATATCGAAAGTAAAAACGACATTGAATGCGATGAGATGTAAATATATGTGGATATGAATGTGATGAGATGTGAATAAGATGTGATGATATGTGAAAGAATGTGATGTAAATGGATGAGAATGAGATGTGATGATATGTGAAAGGATGTGATGTGATTTGAATGGATGAGAATGAGATGTGATGATATGTGAAAGGATGTGATGTCATTTAAATGGATGAGAATGAGAATGTGATGATATGTGAAAGGATGTGATGTGATTTAAATGGATGAGAATGAGATGTGATGATATGTGAAAGGATGTGATGTGATTTAAATGGATGTGATGTGATTTAAATGGATGAGAATGAGAATGAGATGTGACGTGATAGACATGCATGTGAATGAATGGATGGATGTGGATAGATGTGAATGTGAATGAATGGATGGATGTGGATAGATGTGCAAGTGAATGAATGGATGGATGTGGATGAATGCGATGAGATGTGAATGGATGTGATGAGATATGGATAGATGTGGATGGAATAAATGAGATGTGACGTGATAGATATGCATGTGAATAAATGGATGGATGTGGATAGATGTGAATGTGAATGAATGGATGGATGTGGATAGATGTGCAAGTGAATGAATGGATGGATGTGGATGAATGTGATGAGATGTGAATGGATGTGATGAGATATGGATAGATGTGGATGGAATGAATGAGATGTGATGTGGATAGATGTGGATGGAATGAATGAGATGTGATGTGGATAGATGTGGACGTGATGTAATGTGAACGGAATGAATGTGATGTGATATGGATGGAATGAATGTGATATGATAAGGATAGATGTGGATGGAATGTATGTGATGTGATGTGAATGGAATGTATGTGATGTGGATGGATGTGATATGATAAGGATAGATGTGGATGGAATGTATGTGATGTGGATGCAATGAATGTGATGGATGTGAATGGGTGTTATGAGATGTGAATGGGTGTGATGAGATATGAATGGATGTGATGAGATGTGAGTGGATGTGAATGGATGCGATCAGATGTGAAAAGATACGATCAGATGTGAATGGATGTGAATGTGATGATATATCTAAATGGATGCGATGTGAATGGATGTGATGTGATGATATATCTAAATGGATGCGATGAGATGTGAATGGATGCGATGAGATATGAATGGATGTGAATGTGATGTGATGGTATCTGAATGGATGCGATGAGATGTGAATGGATGTGAATGTGATGTGATCATAGGTGCACCAATGAAGGAATGATTGGAAATTAGAATTCAAGCTAGATATTTTGGAGGATTATGATCAGTGATACTATGGTTTCATTAAAAGATTGTTTTAAAGACAACTGAATCTGTGAAACAGGCACTTTCATATTGGGTGTGTAAGTGGTGTGACTATCTTGAAGTTTGCTTTGAAGCGCCGACTAGGGGACTTGGGAACTCTTTTCCCTGGTACCCGGGGCAAAACATAACCAAATTTCTAAATGGATCCTATCACTACAGTGGTTGGGCGGTTGGCTAACCCATGGGATTGGATGGGCTGGATTGATGGATCCCTAAAATGAGACTCAATTCTGTTAAGTTACGATAGTTGAAGTAAATCCCAGATAACCCTTGTTCTATGGAAAAGAATCAATGGATGTGCCTCTTGATGAGGAAAAAAGCGTTGGACTCCATGACCCAAGTGCAAGTCTTTTCCTTGATCTGACCATGAGACTTATGGGTTCAGTCGGATCAGTTTGGTTAGTGATGATCAAAATGAACTTTCCAATGTGCATTTGGAATTAATTGAAAATGTGTATAAGGGACCTTAGCCTAAGGGTCTACATTTTCAGAAATTTTTGGATTATGGTCCAATTAAGGTTCCAATGGGCCAATTGGATTAATCCAAGTGTTGGGATGAGATAAATCTAAGAGAATAAAAGAAAATATCCAAAAATGAGTAAATACTCACATAAGATGAAGAGTTGACTGAGTACAAGGTTTATTAGTTAAAAATTATGAGATATTACTAAAAAATGAGATATTTTGGAATAATGATGCATTTTTTACACCTTGGTAAGGAGAGGGGGACTCTTGAGCTAGGCGCCTATTTCACATGTGTGGAAGGGTTTTTAATTCAAAAAAATTGGGATATTTTTATCTCTCATCTCTCCTGGATCAAACCAAATAAAAAAGGGAGCCAAACTGGTCCAAATCTTGTCCAAATTGAGTCAAACAAAACGTGAAAATTTCTAGAACCTAGTTGGACTTGGTTAGTGGCCTCCCTCACCTATAAATAGACCCTTAGTCATTTGTAAAAAAATATTGGAGCTATACTATGATAGTATTATATTAAAATAATCATATTTTATATTATCCCTTAAATTTTTCTCTCTTGGGAAGTTGGAGCTCTCTCTCTCTCTCTCTAGAACAACCCTTGGAGTTGCTCTTCTCCTCTTGGTGGACCAACTGATTGGTCGGGGGCTTCACTGCTAATAAAGAATCAAGCCAAACTTGGAGGTAAAATCAAATTTTATGGTTTTTTCCAATTTATCTCAATGACTTTCTTCTTCTCAACCCCTCTCAAGCTTAAATAATTGTTTTAATTCAAATCAAGCTTTCCCTTAAAGTCTTAATGCTTAATTAAGAGAAAGTTAATCTTTATGCTTATTTGTAATGCTTTCTTTAAGTAAATCTCTCTCTCTAAAAGAATAGGCCTAGTTAAAGGTACTTTCTCTCGATAGATATTTTCATATTCTTTCTCAAATTTCTCAAGTGAAATATATTCAATATTCTTCTTTTTGAGTAAAAGATTCATGGGATTTATAAAAATCAATTCTACCCATATTTTCCAATAAAATTAATAATGCTCAAAATTTCACTTTTGATAAATACTCATAATTTGAATTATGCCAATAATTCCTCTTTTACCATTTAATAACTTGGATCTCAAATATCATGGGAATGCCTCTTTTTGTATAAAAATAAATTTACCAAAATTTACTCTTTTCTCATAATCAATTAATTATGCATAATTACAAAAAAATTATTCCTCATGAATATGATGAAAATCATTCTTTTTGCATAGGATGTCCAATCCTAGAATATGGTAGGAAGTCCTCTTTTAGCATTATGCATAAAAATATGATGTGTATTATTTTTTAAAAATTTTGCCATAGCTTCGCTGCTATTACTGATAATTCTCAATTTTTCTTAAAAGAGTGAAAGCTTGTAAAATGAAAATATGATAGTAGTTCCTCTTTTATGCTTAAAATCAAACTGAATCATAATTTTAACCATAATCATAAACTTAATTATGATTATCCCACTAGATTAAGCTCATTCCATTATTTCTCTTTTCCCAAATTGATAGGATAATCTATTTCTCATTTAGAATCAATCAAAATAGTTTTTAACTACTTATAAATAATCTAAAAGAAATAACCATTATTTTGTTAACACAAAATCATAAAAATACCATTTTCTTAATCTCTAGCTTATCAAGCCTAGAGTTTAGCTTTGAATTAAGAGACTATCATTGAGAAGCATCCTTTTTCAAGGGATTTAGCCATAAAGATGTCTATTCTTTTAAAGAGAGAGAGAGAGATTTACTTAAAGAAAGCATTACAAATAAGCATAAAGATTAACTTTCTCTTAATTAAGTATTAAGACTTTAAGAAAAAGCTTGATTTGAATTAAAACAATTATTTAGAAAGCTTCTCAAGCTTGAGAGGGGTTTAGAAGAAGAAAGTCATTGAGATAAATTGAAAAAAATCATAAAATTTGATTTTACCTCCAAGTTTGGCTTGATTCTCAATTAGCAGCAGTGAAGCCCCCGACCAATCAATTTGTCCAACCAAGAGGAGAAGAGCAACTCCAAGAGTTGTTGTAGAGAGAGCTCCCAAGAGAGAGGAAAATTTAAGCGATAATAGAAAATATGATTATTTTAATATAATACTGGCATAGTATAGCTCCAATATTTTTTTACAAATGATTGAGGGTCTATTTATAGGTGAGGGATGCCACTAACCAAGTCCAACTGGATTCTAGCATTTTCCAGGTTCAGTTTGACTCAATTTGGACAAGTTTTAGACCAGTTTGGCTCCCTTTTTGATTTGGTTTGATCCAAGAGAGAGGAGAGATTAAAATATCACAATTTTTTTGAATTAAAAACCCTTCCACACATGTGAAATAGACGCCTAGCTCAAGAGTCCCCCTCTCCTTCAAAGTGTAAAAAATGTAACATTATTCCAAAATATCTCATTTTTTTATAATATCTCATAATTTTTAACTAATAAACCTTGTCCTCAGTCAACTCTTCATCTTATGTGAGTATTTACTCATTTTTGGGTATTTTCTTTTATTGTGATGTGAATAGAGATGATGAGATGTGAGGTGAAAAGATGTGATGTGAATGAATGGATGGATGGATGGATGTGATGTGAATGAATGAATGGATGGATGTGATGTGAATATAGATGATGAGATGTGAGGTGAATAGATGTGATGAGATGTGATGTGAATCAGATAGATGTGAATGAATGGATGGATGGATGGATGTGAATATAGATGATGAGATGTGAGGTGAATAGATGTGATGAGATGTGATGTGAATCAGATAGATGTGATGTGAATCAGATAGATGTGAATGAATGGATGGATGGATGTGATGTGAATAGAGGTGAGGAGATGTGAGGTGAATAGATGTGATGAGATGTGATGTGAATCAGATAGATGTAAATGAATGGATGAGATGTGATGTCATGTGAATCAGGATGTAAATGAATGATATGGGATATGAGTGGATGATATGTGATGATAATGGATGTGAATGTATAAGTGAAGAATGGATGTGGATGTATGTGAAAGAATGGATGTGGATGTATGTGAAATAATGGATGTGGATGTGTAGTGTGAAAGAATGGATGTGGATGTGTATATGAAAGAATGTGATGTGGATGTGTATGTGAAAGAATGTGATGTGATGTGATGGATATGTATGTGAAAGAATGGATGTGGATATGTATGTGAAAGAATTAATGTGGATATGTAGTGTGAAAGAATGGATGTGGATGTGTATGTGAAAGAATGTGATGTGGATGTGTATGTGAAAGAATGTGATGTGATGTGAGATGAATATATGTGGATGTGAAGATAGATATGAATGTATGAATAGATGTGGGTAGTCATACATGTGGATGGATGAATGAGATATGTGAACGATTGGAAGGATGTGGATGAACGAGATGAGATGTGTATGAATGAGATATGATGTGGATAGATGTGATGTGATGTTATGTGGATAGAATGTATGTGATGGGATGGTGATGAGAATGAATGTGATGGATATGAATGAATGTGATGTGAATCGGGATGTGAATGAATGAGATGGATATGAATGAATGTATGTGATGGGATGGTGATGAGAATGAATGTGATGGATATGAATGAATGTGATGTAAATCGGGATGTGAATGAATGAGATGTGATGTCATGTGAATCAGGATGTGAATGAATGATATATGGGATGTGAATGTGTGAAGTGAAATGGATGTGATGTGAATCGGGATAGATGTGAATGAACGAGATGTGAAGTGAAATGGATGTGATGTGAATTGGGATAGATGTGAATGTGAGATGTGAGGTCTCTATGATCCAAGTGCAATCTTTTCCTTGATCTAAGTATGGGACTTATGGGCTCGGTCAGATCAGTTCTGTTAGTTAAGGCTTCTAACTACGTTAGAGTAAAAATATCATGGAGGAATAGCCCGTGTTTTTCGGGTGAGGGAAGTTTTTTCGGGTTCGGTTTTGGAAGAACCGATGGATTAGTCTCTTGTCCGGAGGCCTCGAGTGAGGGACCCTGCCCTATGCAAGACGTGCTACTTCCACTGCTAGCAACCCTGAATTCGTTATGCGGTGGGGACAGGGATCTTTCAAGTAGCCTAGATTATGGATCAAGTTTCTACCCCTCGTGGAATTTTCTTACAATTCTTCTCATCATTGTAGTTTGGGAATGTTGCCATTTAAGGCCTTGTATGTGCAAGATTATATTACCCTGCTTACTTGGTTTGATCCAATGATTAGGGTGCCAACAACGAAAGAAATTTCAAATGAAATGGAAAGGCAAACTAAGATGATTAAATAGAATTTGAAGGCTGCTAGTGATAGATAGAATAGTTATGGAGATAAGAAAAGATCAGTTAGATAGTTTGAAGAAGGTGATATGGTATTTATCAGTATCAAGCCTAAGAGAAGCTCCCTCAAGTTGGGCAGATTCAAGAATCTGGCTTTTTAGATATTGTGGACCATATGTAGTGATCCATAGAGTGGGAGAGCAAGCTTATGAGCTCTAAGTATCCTCCTCACCTAAAGATTCATAATGTTTTTCATGTCAGTTTGATAAAGAAGTATATAACTAATGATTGACATGTTCTATAGGATGACAATGTGGATTTTGTGTTTGAGGGAGAGATCTTGATGGAACTTGAAAAGATCTTGGAGTATCGGGAGCGACCCTTATGGAATCATCTCATCCATGAGGACTTGGTGCAATGGAAGTGGTACCCAAAGGTGAATGCTTTGTCGGAAAATTGGAACCACCTAGTGTCAAAGTACCCTTTTTGATGAGCTTAGGATAGCTCTTTTTTTAAGTGGGGGAGATTGTAAGGGCCCTCCCTGCCTGCTGATGATTATATACTGTTGGAATTTATGCTTTTCGTCTATGTAATCTTGAACTTCTCTAGGTCTTGGCTAGCTTCGGATATGGAGGCATAAACTTTACTTCTTGTGATTAATTACTGCTTACCTTGTTGATTAATTTGTTGCCGGTTTTGACAGACTCAAAAACTCCAGATTTCAGCCCACGACGGAGGTGATGCCTCTTATCCAACAAAAGGGTTCTTTTAAAAATCGATTTTGGAATTCAAATTGCTTGCTTATAGAGATAGGATTTTTGTTTGGCTATGTTTGCTTAGGTGTCATGGATAAGGGTTTCATTAATGAGGGGACTAAAGTGGAAGGCCTAGAACATAGTGAGGGAGCGAGAGAGAGAGAGAAAAAAATCATCCCTGAGTGAGAGAAAAAAAATGAATTTCCAAGTAGGGAACTTAGTCGATTCCAGTTCCTCCCCATTAGTGGCAAACCACCTCCATTTCAAGGGCATATGATCAAAAATGGTGGCCACTAGATGGCTAGAGAGGGATGTTGATATTGAGGAGTGCCGGGTTGCTCTCTTGAAATTGGGAAGGGACAAGGCTCCTAGATGGGATGGATTGTCTGTGGAAATTTTTATTGCCTTTTGGCCATCCCTGAAGGATATTGTTGGAGAAATGTAAAAATGCCTTCAATTCTGGTAGTATGGATATGGATTTCAAAGAAGGGCTAGTGAAGTTAATCCCTAAGAAAACTACTTGCAATACGTTTGGACATTGGAGGCCTATCACTGTTGTTTATAAGATATTGGCCAAGGTGATTGCTCTCAGAATTACCCATGTTTTTCCAAGAAGTCATTTCTTAGAAATAACATGGGTTTATAAAGGGCAGATCAATATATGATAATATCTTTGTAGCCATGTTAGGGAGAGATGTAGCCCTTAAAACTCATAAAAAATGTATCATGTTGCAACTGGATCTGGAAAAGGCTTATGATAGGGTGCATTGGTCTTTTGTTGAAAGAGTGATGGAGAAACTTGGATTTGGAACTGAAATGGCAACATGTATTTACACCTTGACTTGGGGTTGGGCATTCTAATGTCTTGTTAAATGGGAGGGTGGTTGAAGGGTTTGAGGTAAACAGATCTGTAGGGCAAGGTTACCCCCTTGCTCCCATCTTATTTGCTATTGCCTCCCACCGTTTGGTGCTATCTCTAGAAGATGCCTGTAGAATTGGGAATATCACTGGGCTGAAATTGAGATACAGTGACCGAACTGATTATACAATGCTTTGCTGATGATTCTTTGTTGTTTCTGAAAGCTAATAATAACAATATAAGACTAGATTTAGCTATTATACAAGATTTTGCTGTAGCATTTAGATCCAAATGTAACATTCAAAAATCCAGAATTATAAGCTTGACTTAGGACACGATTTTGATTTGCAGAGGTGGGGGTGTGAGGTGGTCCAGCAAGGAAAAATTATCAGACTGTTGGGAATCCCATTTGGGGTTGGTGATGTTACAAACAGATGACTGACTGGGCAGTAAACATATTTTTAGAAAAGCTGAGGAAATGGGAGGGGATTAGAGTGTCTTTTCATAACAGAATTGCAATATGTAATGCTATGATGAATGCTTATATCATGTTTTCATGTCCTGTGATGGATTTTGGAAAGAGTCATTAGAGAAGGATAGTGGGTCCTATATGGAGGAATGATAGAGCTTCCAGAAGAGTTCCAACTTGGTTGGCTTGGGACAAGCTGTCTGTTCCAAAAGGGGAAGGGGGCATTGGAATTTTGCATTTGCCCACTCAAACCCTTGCAATGGGAGAGACCTTAATCAAATTTTAAAAGCTTAATTCAATTCTTTCGGAGCATGGTTTAAAGGGAGGTTTGGAAGTCTTGCTTGCCTCGAGTGATAAGTATTGGAGTTGTGAATTAACTTAAGGAGGAAAGCAGGGAAGGAAGAATGTAAACAAGTATTTGTATAATGAATTGAATTCAGCATTCCCTCTTTTGCGAGACTCGGGGTGGTTAAGCCTACCAATGGGTTTGGCGGCCCTGAGGGGGTGCGCTCGGTCCTAGGAGGGAGACTAGCCGGTTTCGATGGTGGAACCATCAGGTGATGTCATGGATGCCATGAGAATTTGATAATCACTATTTGAATTATGTTTGTCTAGAAAAAGGAATCAATGGGGAAGACTTAGGTACGTAACTTAGAGTTTGTGTGTCAAAATGAACTAATGGTATTTGCTCTTGAAACCTTTTTTCCATTGTTTGATGATGAACTGTTTGAAAGTAAAGGTGAAAGTAAGATTGTGATTTAGGTGCCCTCTCCAATTTGGTTCCCCGCAAAGAGGAGGAGGTGTGGCGTATGCAGGGTTGACGGCCGCGCAACTTTTCAACACTTTCTGTAGTTCTTAATAACGGAATCAGGGACAGATTCATATCCAATTTTTTTTGTGAGTGTCTCCATCTTTATGTATTGCAGTTGATTGGTCAATGAGAGGTTAAATGCATGTTGTTTGGGTGCCTCAAGTGCTGTGTTTGGATACAAATTTGTAAGCCAACTAGGGTGCAATGATGTTTCCACATGTAGACATACCCATCACAATATGTGATGAATAGTTAAAGTCAATGTTGTCTCCTGGGCCATAGCTAGTAACTGATGGCGTGGAAATACTCATGCAAGTGGAAGAAATAGAAGAGATCAATTGAATGCCACCTTCGGTGAAAAATATAGTCTGTGATATAACTCGTGTGCCAATTTCAGAGGAGAATGATTACAAAACCCTTGTACTAGATTTGAATGGTATGTTGCTCTATTATTTCATGGTAGATGGTTTGATTCCAAGGTACAAAGGCCGGATGATAGATGTGTAACTATTTGGCTCTCCTAACTTTATTTCACATGATAAAACCCATGCCCAGACACCAGACAGGTGGACGAAGATATGGGGACAAGGTCCATAAGGTTTGATTAAGAAAAAGCATCATTCTTAGTCAAAAAGCAAAAAGTCAAACAAGGTTGACCACGAGCCAAGGACACCATTGGAAAGAAGAGACTGAGCCGGACTAAAAAACTTAAAGTCGTTTTTTCAAAAAGTAGCTCCAGGGTCAAAAAGCAAGGCCTTGAAGCTAGAAAAGCAAAACAAGAACTTTTGACTAAAGTTGAGTAATATTTTGCTACTATTAAAAATACCAAAAGCAAAGTAAAAGACAAAAGCATCACTTTTTGGCAAAAAGCAAGGCTTCCCCAAGTATAAAAGAAGTATGATCCTCTCTTGAGCATCAAGTTGAAGAAGAACCTCTTTATCGCGTTGCCATATCTTCATTGAAGCGTGGAGATCATCTTCTCCATCATCATCTACTTGATCACGAGACAAATCATGGAATTTTTCATGTTGCTCGTTGATTTTAGAGCGCCTTCATCGGTTGTAGCGCCACGTGATTATCTGTCTGTGTACGAGTCCGTACAATAGTATGGAACCATATGGAGCTGTACAGACTGAAAATTCAAAAACCAAAAAAATTTCAAAAACCCTACAATTGCTCCAAAAAACTAAAAACAGTTTTTTGGAGGTTTTTATTGTTCGAAAACCATTAAAATAGGTTTATATTAGTTTTCTTGCTAGAAAGAGCTTTTTCATGGTTTTCTCATCGACAAGGCTATAAGAGTTGTGGACATTACTCATGGGATGAGCGAGTGATTTTTGGACTTGGATTAGGATTTGGATTTGGACTTGAACATGGAATTTGATATGAACTTGGACTTGGATATGAACTTGGATTTGGATATGGACTTGGACTTGGATTTGGATCTGGATTTTGGATTTGGTACTAGCTTGGTGAGAGATTCTTGTGGATCATTCTCGTGGTGTGCTCAGCATCAGAGATCTTGTGCCTCGACATCGACATTCGACTTGGATATCCTACATCGACACATCTGTTTGTTTTGTATTCATGGACTGTATTGATCCTGGCCAGCGTGCCCGTGGATTGTTCCTAAATAAATTCCTGAAAGGGGCCAGGGCCTGTTCCCCACTCAGTGTGGTGTATTGTGTAAGATCCCTATTCCCTTCTCCCTCCCCTGTCTCTCTATATCTTTATCTCTTGGACACGTGGTTGAGTCTGTCCACGGCATGCCCCGTTGGGCTTACAGTGGTATCAGAGCATGATTTTTCTTGAAGAAACTTTCTTGGGGTGACAAAGCCATGTCAAGAGTAGAGGAAGACCAAGGGCCTAATGAAGAGAACAACTATGAGGCCAATACAGGACTTGAAGATGGGAACCAGGGTCATCAATCCATTACTCATGAGACCACAGCCACTGCATGAGAAGAGTGCCATGACTTTTAATATTACATACAGTTTATCCAAGATGAAGAATTCCTAGTTTGGAGAGCTGGGAAGGAAAAGGACCAAAGAAGGGCTAGAATGTTTGAAGATTTCATGAAGGATCGAGCCACCAAAGCCAAAAGGAGTTGAAGCAGCTAAAGTCTATCTTCGGGCCAAAGGAGTCACCATTGTAGAAGGATCTACAGCTACCCGTTCTATTTCTCATGGAGGAGACAAGGAGGCAGGCATGCTCTCTCAGATGTAGTTTCCTCATGACAGGTAAGGGAAAGGAAGGCAAAGAAGCCAGAGAGATCGGAAGATCATTAGATTGATGTCATACCAGGAAGTTCAATGAATGGTTTGTAGTGGTGCTTAGCCCATTACATGTTTTGACAAATAAAGCCGTGGAATCTTTGTGGACTAAAGCTGAAACAGAACCCTTTTGAAGCATTGAGACTTTATGCTAGCAAAGGATCGGTGTTGGCTATTCTAGACCTTTTTTTTAGTTGAACATGATGAGATTGCATTAGAGTAGTCTTGAACCAAGCACGCCATGTTGTGGCCTATGAATGCCAAAGACAACAAGGAAGAAGATGCATTATCTCAGAGACCCTTAAGCAATGCAATTTCTATGGGTTACCATATGCATTTCACTTTGATGAAGGATTCTTATGCTACCAAAGAGGATTTCAAATATGTTTTGGAATAGATTGCAGATTAGAGATTTGGTGTCTTTTTATGTCATCAAGTAGGGTTTTCTTATGATGCAAACCTAGGTTATATGTGACACAAGGAATTGAGGTCAAGGTAAAGGAAGAGTGCCATGCTTCTCCCTACATGGGGCATAGAGACACCTTGACTACACTTCAAGCTTTGGAGAGCTACTTCTATTGGCCTACTATGAGAAATGACATTAAACTTTATGATTCGAGAATGTTTGGTTTGTCAGAAGGTTAAGTTTGATCGACACAAACACTAGCAAGACTATTGCACTTATTGAATGCTCTATGGGAGAACATTGCTATGGACTTTATCTTTGGATTGCCAAAGTCAGGGAATGATGGTAATGGAGCTTTCTCAAGATACCAAGAAGATCTACCATGTTTGTTATTGGTTGGACCGTTCAGTTCACTAGAGGACACATAATGCCTTCCATGATAGTTTATTGAAACCATGTACAAGTTATCCCCAGAGGAGCTTGTTTTGAAGGATCCACCACGAGTGGAAGAGCTAAAAGATTTTGTGTTTCATTCTATGAGAAAAAGAGGAAAGACAGTGTCAGTGGTTAGAAAGGTCCTCTTGGAATATTTGCTATTGGACACAAAATGGATGCCAGAGAAGTACTTGAAGGACTATCTAGATATACTACGAGCTTATGAGGACGTGGTTCATCTAGATATACTTGAAGTACAGGTATATCGACATCTTGCGATCAAGACAGATTCAAGAGAGGGATTGTACCTCTAGCCCTCTTCATTATATATATATATTTATCGGATTAGAATTGATCATTATTCTGCTTATAATGATTACTTGGACATGCTCTAGTTTGGGTGGCAATGATGTCCGATAGCCCGAGGAGCAAGATTTGTATATGGGAGGCAACGATGCCAGATGACCCAGTGATACAATGATGTGGTGATTGATGCTCATGTGGTTAACACTCTTACACTTGTCCTGCATGAGGAGCTGCCGCCAAAACATGTATGTGAAGGATGCATATTGGATAAGATGCATAGAAATGCATTCTCAAAAGATGGATGAACAAGGGCTGTTCGAAAATTATAGTGCTTGTGCACAGTGATGTGTGTGGTCCAATGCGGACACCATCTTTTGGAAAGCATCTATACTTTGTGACCTTTATTGATAATTACTTCAGATTTGCTTGGGTGTATCCTGAAAAGATGCAGGGAAGAAGAGAGCTTGAGCTCTTGCAAGCATACACACACTCACACAAACCCTAGAAGAGAACACACAAGGTGAGAGGCTGAAAGTTCTTCTTCTTCACACAACAAAAGAGGTCTACAAAGAAGATAAAGTGACTAACACACATAATAGAGTATATACAAGTGGTCCATAATGTGAACACGCTAAGGGGAGTGGGTAGGTGTGGACTAGTCAGTGTAGTCCAGCTATAGAATCTCTGGCGAAGATATGTCGGTGCCAGCTACCAAACCCGCCAGTGATATAAATGTCGAACAATCATGCAGGTGCCTCGTGAGTGTCAGCTCATGTTGAGCTTGACATCTCAACACTCCCCGTCAAACTTAACTCTAACTCATGAACTCCAAGCATATCTCGAAATCTATGAAGCTTCTTAGCTCCCAACGCCTTCGTGAGAAGATGTCAGCAACCTGATCCTGTGTGCTGACGTAGGCCAAGTCAATGTTGCCTGCCAAGACTCTCTCCCTGATGCAGTGGTAATGTATCTCAATGTGTTTCATCCGTGCATGGAAAATTATGGTGATGATCACAACACCTTTATCACTCTTGTGCACATACAAAGAGTGATCTACATCTGCCATATGAAAACCAATAGTGACAAGATACTCAGGAATCTTGTCATGCCATGCTCGTGGATCTTGCTTCAGCCCATAAAAAGTCTTACGAAGCTTACATACATACTCTAGGTGACCTGTATCCTCAAAACCTGGTGGCTGATCCATACACAATTCTTCTTGCAAGTCGCCATGCATGAACACATTTTTTACATCCATCTGATGTAAAAACCAACCTTTAGCTGCAGCCACTACAATCACAACTCTCATAGTTGCCATCTTTGCAACCGGAAAAAATGTCTCCTCATAATCAATCCCATGTGTCTGCGTATATCCTTTGGCTACTACCAATCTAGCCTTGTATCCGCTTATGCTACCATCACTATTATGTTTCACCTTATACACCCACTTATAGCCAATAGCTTTCTTTCCTTCAAGCAATGGCACCAAATCCCAAGTCTCATTTCCATACAATGCATCCATCTCCTCATCCATAGCTTTCTCCCAACACACATTTTCAATAGCCTCATCAAAACATGTGGGTTCTATGACCTATATAACTTTTGCTATATAAGTATAATGATGTGCCACACATAACCATCACAAGTCAATCTCTGCACAGGGTTTTTTACTCTTCTAGATCTTTGTAACTTTGCATTCATGGCTTCCATAGCCTTCTTCATACCAGGTGTCCTCATTGATGGAATCCCAAGCTCTTCATCAAGGCTTATCTCTGAGCCACTAGAATCTCCATCAACATGAGAATGCCCTGAAGAAATATCAAGCATACCAAGGGGATCAACCACTTTCTCTTTGCCTTTATGTGATGTCCCAACTATATTTCTTGGATTGGTATTATGACGCAGCTTGCCACTCTATGGTCTATCAATAGAATCGCTGGATGAGGACTCTCCTGGTCCACTTAATGAGACTGTGATTGCTGACTTACATTTTGTGCAGCCACATTTTCACTTACATCAGCCCCAATAACATCTTTTTCAATAGCATACCAACTACTCATCTCATCAAATACAACATCCTTGCTTACCCTCAATTCACGTGTAGTAGGATTATAACATTTATATCCCTTTTGCTCACGGGAATACCTAATAAACACACATTTTTTTGCCTTTAGGTCCAGCTTGGTACGATACTCATCTGGCACATGCACATATGCAATACATCCAAAAACTTTTAAGTGAGACAAATCACGTTTCCTGCCAGTAAACTTCTCCTCTGGCGTTATACCATGTATGGCTGTAGTAGGAGTCTTGTTCGTGATATAAACTGCTGTAGACATAGCCTCAGCCCAATAGCTATGTGGCATATTCTTCTCTCCCATCAATGCCCATGCTATCTCTGCAATGTGCCTGTATTTTTCACTCAGCAGCTCCATTTTGCTGCGGAGTGTATCTACATGTAAATTATCTCTGAATGTCATTCTTTCGCAAAGAATTCAAGGAACTCATTGGAGAAGTATTCTCCCCCTCCATCTGACCTTAGGTACTTCACATGCTTTTCTATCTGTTTTTCATCCATCACTCTGAAATTCTGAAAAATGAGTGAACACTTCAATCTTCTCCTTCATGAAATACACCCACACTTTCCTCATGTGGTCATCAATGAATGTTACGTAGTACCTGCAGCCCCCCATAGACATAGTTTTCGTAGGACCCCATGCATCTGAATGCACAACATCTAGTACATTCTTGCTCACATTTTTGTCATGTGGAAATACATGCTTTGTTGGCTTTCCAAATTGACATGCTTCATATACTTTCTACATACCTTCAACCTTAAACTTAAGCAGCCCTGTCACAATTTCTTTAGTCTGCATAAACTTCATTCTTTGCATATTTACATGCCCAATTCTCTTATGTCAAATGTCTATAATCTGCAACAACTCCTGAACCATTTCTAAACATTGCAGCACTCACTTCAGACATATTTACATTCAATGTAATCATTCTGTCCACTTTGGTGCCTTTTGCAACCAACCTGCACTTATCTTTAAAGTCTTCTACGTAATAGCCACCATCAGGGTTAAACCGGACCTGCAAACCTTGCTCAATCATTTGGCCAATTGACACCAGATTCTTTGTAATGTTCGGAACATGTACATCTGCAAGGTACTTCACCTTACCATCCTGCATAGACAATGGCACATTTCCAACATAGGCAATCGGATGAGCAGCGTGATCTCTTGTTTTAACAAAACCTGGTCTTTCAAGACTCTTTATTTTTTTGAACCACTCACTACTATGACTTGTCATGTGGTTCAAAGCACTTGAATCAACATACCATACATCATCCTTACATGCTGCTACATCATTTCTAGACACAGTATTAACCACATATTGCATAATAAACAACCTTTCATTATCCTCATTATTTCTGCTAGAGGATGTATAATTGTTTTGTTGTACTTTTCTATTTTACATGTCACTGTGCTTCTTATAATACAACAATCTGCCTGCACATGTCTAGGCTTACCACAATAAAAATAGCCTCGTGTATCATTATGCTGCCTTTACCAATTACCATGACCTCGTTGACTCCCCTTGCCTCTAAACTGGCCTCTTCCACGTGTTGTTGTTGTGAATCCTGGGACTATTGCTATTGCTGACCATAATTCTCATTACTTGTTTGGCCTCACTGCCTTGGCCACGTCCACGACCTCTACCCTTCCTCTACCTGAACTTGTGTAGAAGGCCTGCTGCTTTGAACTATTTTTGTTTTGTAAAGACTGTTGATCTTCACTCAAATTCTTCTCTTTAATGATTAGCATTGATACCAAATCTGTAAAGTTGGGAATGTTCTCCCGAGTTTGGATAGATGTCTTGAATGCCTTGTATTGTTCCCCGTGACCACGTAGACACACTTTCATCTTATCATCATCATCAACAAAAACACCAATTGATGCAAGGGATTCCATAGTACCCTTGATCTTCAAGGCATAATCATTCACATACATATTTTTCTTCTCCACAGTATGAAGCTCATTCTTTAACTGAATCTTTTGTGTCTTGGTGTTGGTTTCATACAGCTTTACTAAGGTGTTCCATGCCTCCTTAGGTGACTTGGCATCCTGTATATATGCCCAACTATGGTGTCCTGTATACTAATAGAAAGCCAATACATGAATTTTCTTGTTCTTTGATTCTAATCCTTGAATTCTTTTACATCTATAGCAGTTGGATTAATCTCCGGTATCTCTGGTGTCTCCTCATGTTCACCTTCAATGTAGTCTCAAAAACCTTTTCTCATCAGAAAATTTATCAATCTAAACCTCCAAGCATGGAAGTTGTTCTTGTCAAGCTTCTCTGCAAGCAGCAACAATTTGGTTACTTCCATCATTCGACATCTTGTTTGCAACACAAATTTACCAAAAACAGCACTCTTGTTTGACTTGCACAAACTATTGTATTCTCTGCAGTGGTACTATACTGCACCTAAACTGTCACAACCAACCAGTGATCTCAATTTGCATACATACATTCAATGGTAACTTTAAGACCTCTTTGCAGTACACATAGTGTCTGCACAATCAATTGCTCTTCCTGCAGTTTCAAAAATAGAGTTCTACGAACTGAAAAACGGAGGTCCAAACACACCCGAAACATAATTTCAGCTCGAAAAGTACTGTCCAATGGACAATATAGTTGCCCTGTACCTCTGCTCATGTGAAGAAAGCTCCTTAATTGGAGTTTGTTTGCCAGTGCCTCCCGAAGAGCTCCTGAGACAAGGATGTAGTAGCCAACACAAAGGGGGAAGAGTAGATGAAGCTCTTACCCTTGTACCGCTTCCTGTGCTTCTCTTGCTTGCTGCTCAGCCCTTAGCATGAACCAGGCTCTGATACCATGAAAAGATGCAGGAAAGAAGAGAGCTTGAGCTCTTGCAAGTACACACACACTCACATAAATCCTAGAAGAGAACACACAAGGTGAGAGGCTACAAATTCTTCTTCTTCTTCACATAATAAAAGAGGTCTACAAAGAAAAAGTGACTAACACACATAATAGAGTATATACAAGCGGTTCATAATGTGAACACGCTAAGAGGAGTGGGTAGGTGTGGACTAGTCGGTGTAGTCTAGTTGTAGAATCTCTGGCAAAGATATGTCGGTGCTAGCTACCAAACCCGCTAGTGATATAGATGTCGAACGGTCATGCAGGCGCCTCGTGAGTGTCAGCTCATGTTGAGCTTGACATCTCAACATATCCCTTGAAGGCCAAATCTGATGTATTTGCATGTTTTCAGCATTTTGTGGCACACGTTGAAAATCAAACATGTTGCAAAGTGCAGACCCTCCATAGAGATCGAGAGGGGGAATACATGTCCATTGTTTTCAAAGCATTTATGGTAGAAAAAGGCATAAAGCATCAATGTACGATGCCATATTCTCCTTAGCAAAATAGTGTTGCTGAGAGAAGGAACATGTCTTTGATAAAAATGGCTAAATATACATGGTTAAAGGCAAAGGCTTGCCTCACAAATTTTAGATGGAGGCAATAATGTGTGCTACACGTGTTGAATAGATGCCCTACCAAAGCATTGAAAACCATCACGCCATATGAGGCTTGGCACGAAAGAAAACCTAAAGTTGATCACTTTAGAGTTTTTGGATGTATAGCGTAAGCATATGTAGCTCAATAGTTGAGAGGTAAGCTTGATGACAAAGTAACTAAGTGCATATTTGTGGGTTATAGTAGTGGGAGTAAAGGCTATTGTCTCTTTAATCCTTCCACACAAAGGATTTTGGACAGCAGAAATGTATATGCTGAGAATTCAGACCAGCCATTGGTTGAATGTTTTGGATAGCCACCTTCAGGTCCACATAACATGTTTGAATCCCGTTGGTGGGAATTGATGGCACAATAGATCAACCATCAACTTTGAGTAATGGACAGCATTTGGGTGCTCAAAATCAGCCCATGAATGAGCTCATTACACCTCAAAATATGGAGGAAGCAATGGAGCATGCCACTCCCTCAGTGAGGTAGTGATAGTTCCCCTTCCTCTCCAGCTGTCTTCAGGGCATCTTTACCATTCCGGCTCAACACCTGGCACGCCCCAGATTAGTGCTTCCAGCACTGGAACCCACCATCTTCATTGATGTGTCCTGATCATATTCTACACACTTTTGGCCTTCATTCTCACCCTTTCTTGTAAGTGCAACATGTTGCTTGGGTCTATGTAGTACACCTCTGCAGCATAGGAATTCCTCTTTTCTAAAGGATTATTCCAGAATGCTTCTTGCAAGTCCTGTGCTTCTAGGTACCAGTGGGGTAGCCCCTTGTTCAGCCTGATCAGCTCAGAATTGAGCACATGGGTGGCAATTCTGTGAAACCCAAACTCCTCCACTTCCTTTTGCATTTCCTACTTCTGTTTCATCTCCTTTTGTAGTTTATCCATCAGCATTCTGTTTTCCAGAATTAGGTCTCCCTTGCCTTTCCCTGCAATGCCTGCTGAGGTGAGCTCCTCCTGTATCATTTCTACCTTACTGAGTAATTTCTTCTTTTCTATGGCCATCTGGTTCACTTGTTCCTTCAGCTGAATATTTTCTTGTTCTAGCCTCAAGCACTTATTGGTATCTGCATCCAGAGCTCTAGGTGCAGTGTACAACTTGAGTTTGGCTATTTGAGCATTCAGCTCCATCTTTTGCTGGTCTGAGCATGCAGGTTCCCTGAGCTGCTCTTGGCAATTTCAAAGTCTTTTCTCCATTTCTCTCGCTCCCTTTTCATTGAAGTAGTGCAATTGCAACTTCAGGGACTGTAACTCTTAATTCTTAATCCTTATTCTTCACAATGCCTCTCAATCTTTGGTTTTCTTCTGTGTAGTCGTTCAGCATTGTCATGTAACTGACACTTGGGTTGTTGGCTATTGCCATCAACACCAACTCCCTTAGTCTGGTGGCATACTTTCTCCAATGGTCTTTCTGCTCCTCATTGCTGATGTCTTTCCCCAAACTATTTGAGCCTCTTGCTGCCTGCTCTTTTCCTCCTGCTGAGCTTTGGCCTTCCTTAGTAGGTTGGGCTCCCGCTCCTGAAGTTTCCACCTGGGCTTCGTCCCTGGATTCTTGTGCCTTTTGCCCTCCTGAGGGGCCTCCCTAGTCCTCTAGATCTTCCCCACCTTTCTTCCATTCCAGAGGTGGCCTGCACATGGTCTCTTTAATATCTAGTAGTTGCTGTATGGCTTTATCCCATACTTTGCCAACCTGGGCGACAACATGCTTGGCAGCTAGGGCAAGCATTTTAATTTGGTTTTGGCATCCACGGGAAGCATTATAACTGTGGAATCTTCATCTCCACTGGCTGTTTTGAGCTCCTGGGCCATGCCACACTCTCTGTTGGCCTCGCTCTGTTTAAGCTTAGCTACTACCTCTCTCCACACTTTTTTTGAGCTTTCTGCCGTTCCAACCCCAAGTTGATGATAGTGTGCCTCTACTTTCCTATCCTTTAGGTAAGGGAGAGAAGCGCTTCTGCCATAATCCGACCACAGAGGAGACCACAGTTCTTCATAAGTTTTCATGCGAAAAGAATTTTTTATACTTACGATCTTATTTTGTGTATAAATCAATTTTAGGGTTTGGATGATATTGATGTTGTAAAGAGGAATCTGGAGGGTCATGTGGAAGAACTTGATCTCTTCGGATCATGGCCGGTAGGTGGTTTTAAATAGATTTTCATGCCAAAAGAGTTCTTTGTATGGATAATCTAATTTTTGGTGTATATCAATTTCATGGTTTGGATGGCACTGATGGGATGGCATCGAATCAAGCTTGAAAGTAAGCTCTTTTTTCTACTCATGTAGCCATAGGCTTAACTAAGCTAAGCTACTTCATGCCATTGTTGCATTGACCGAAGATGTTTAGTATAGTGCTAGACTCACAAAAATTACGGGTTCATGAAGCGGTCTAGTTTTAAGAAGATAGAAAGTTGAAGGAATTTTTAAAACTAGACCGCTTCATGGATCTACAATTTTTATGACTCTAACACTATGCTAAGCATTTACGATTAATGCAGTGATGACATGCAATAGCTTAGCTTAGTTAAGCCTATGGCTACACGAGTAGAAAAAAGAGCCTACTTCCAAGCTTGATTCGATACCATCAGTGTAAAACTAGACCGCTGAAGTCATGGATTCACAATTTCTATGACTCTAACACTATGCTAAGCATTTATTACGATTAATGTAGCGATGACATGCAATAGCTTAGCTTAGTTAAGCCTATGGCTACATGAGTAGAAAAAAGAGCTTACTTCCAAGCTTGATTCGATACCATCAGTGCCGTGAAATTGATATACACAAAAAATTAGATTATCTATACAAAGAAACTCTTTTGGCATGAAAATCTATGAAGAACCACTTATTGGTCATGATCCGAAGAGGTCAAGTTCTTCCACAGCTCCATCTTTTCGGCCCTCCAGATTCCTACTTACAACATTAATATCATCCAAACCCTAAAATTGATATATACAAAAAATAAGATTATAAGTATCAAAAATTCTTTGACATGAAAACCTATGAAGAACCACTTACTAGCCATGATTCAAAGAGGTCAAGTTTTTCTACAGGTCCATCTTTTCGGCCCTCGAGATTTCTCTTTGCAACCTAGTGTACCAAAAATTGCCATCATCAATCCTGATGTTTGAAATAATTCTCTTAAGACTGCAAGGAGCACGCCAAGCTCTCACTAATGATAAAAACCAAAAATTAATCATGAAATATAAAGAAACTCTCTTGCCTATAAACTAATCTTGAACCCACTTTTTACTAACAATGAACCTTTCTCGATCCTGACCTTTTACTTCTTCGACTTCCTCTTTATGTGCACCACCTGGCAAATCAGTATCGCTATTCACCATCAATTGATAAAAACCAAGTAAGAGAGTTTTTTATATTCAAAATTTAATGTTTGAAGCAAGGACATAAGTATCTGAGAAACTGAAATTCTTTAGTACCAAAGTCATGGTCTATGAGAGTTTTACACTAAGATGGTTTGATCAACTATCTCAACCTTTTGGAAAAAATTCAGAAAGTAAAGCCAAATTCTCAACTTAAATTGAAGAGATGCATGTATAAATTCAAGAAAATATTTACCTGTGGATGTAAAAATCGAGGCACAATCTTGTTACTATCACTGTGTGGCTCAAAGTAGGTTATTAGAAAGGCTCTTGAGTTCAAGGTGCAATACCCATAGAATGGCTTTTCGCCCAAGCTTCTATTGAGTAGATCAAGTTGGGCATGATTCCATGAGGGGAGCTTCTCACTCTCATGATATGTGCCTAGGTGAATCCCTAGTCTGAAACCTCCCTCTTTGGACAATATTCACCACCAACTTTCTATATGCTCCAGCAAAGGAGCTGTAGGTGCCAAAAGCTTGGCCTTGGGTGGCATCAACACACACGATAACACCCTTGCCAAACCAAGGTAAGCCCTCCTCTGCAGGGTTGGATTATGGAAGAAGCACTCCTCTCCCTTGCCTAAAGGATAGGAAAGTAGGAGCAGACTATCATTATCTTGGGGCTAAAATGGTGCCCAAGTTTGCAAGCCTTGAATATTGTTGACGTGCACTGGAAAGAGGATCAGATGCTCTTATGAGAGCAAGATTATCACTAGCAGCAGATGAAGTGAACACATAGGCATGATACTCTAATATCCCCACTGCAGTATTTGGAAAAATTACATGCAAACAAATAGATAAGCTCTTGCTTATTTAGCATTTCAGCTTATAGTTTTGCAATTTCTTTTTAATTATTTGTTTTTCACACATGCATACACATTATCACTTCTTTTTGTGAATATACATGCACTCACACTTACATACACACACACACACACATGCATGCACCCACATTTATACAAAACACTAAATCACTCACACATGCATGCATCCACATTCATACAAAATGCAACATCACACATACTCATCCGCGCGCGCACACTCGTGCTATGCACATAGAACCCAACACACATACATACATGTATACTCACACACTCCTGCTATGCACATGTTCATAAATACCATTGCACATAGTGTTAGCATTGATCTCTTGTCTGTACCATACTATAATCTAGGGAGTGAGGGCCTGTGATGTGGATGTGTCTGCTCGTGAGACGAGAGGAGTCCGTGATCATGTCCATTTTTTTTTCAATTCTGTTGTAGTCGTGGGGGACTGTTTTTTCTCTGGTAAGCCTGTAGGAGTCAAATGCTAGGAAGGGCCTGCCGACTACGGAGCTGGCCTGCCAATTCTATATTGCTCGACCAGGCCATGCTGGTCATGGGGTCCATTTTGGGAGCTACTGGCCCTATTTATACACAGGCCATCTGGATGCCCTCTTCCTCCATATATATATATGGGCACTTACCCCCCCCACACATTGTACGGG
Source organism: Cibotium barometz (assembly GCF_041138505.1). Taxonomy (NCBI): domain Eukaryota; kingdom Viridiplantae; phylum Streptophyta; class Polypodiopsida; order Cyatheales; family Cibotiaceae; genus Cibotium; species Cibotium barometz. The sequence goes on along the minus strand of NC_141057.1, from coordinate 3,104,824 downwards.
ATTCAAGTGTATATAACACAGTTATACAACACTTTTGCTCTCTTGCACTACTGCGTTTTCTGCTTTCAGTTCTTTGTATCATTTTTGTTGCTCATTTCCACATGGTATGAGAGCCCAAGTTGGCTTGAAGCTTTGGAGACGATGAGAGATTCGGGGGCTGTTGCATTTGGTGCTGATTGGAGAGTCTTCTACTGTATGAGATGTAGAGAAGCGGGTAGAAGGTGGGCATCATTATTGGGGACAACCACCTTGCAAGAAAGTGCAACCTCTTCTTCAAAATTTTCTCCCAGCCACCCTCCCTTCACAAGACCACGTGAATCCTTGAGATTGCATATTTGCTTGAGATAGCAGATAAACCTGTGAAGATCTCCACCCTCTCGAGGTTCTCGGTGGACCGACAGAAAAACCACTCTCAGTGAAATTGGGGGATCGTGACAATGCCTGTGTGCACTCTTTCATCTTCCTCAACTGCACACCCCAAGTGATCAATCATACCACACATATGACACTGGCTTGAGGGATTTGACAGCACTTGGCCTCTATGTACAATTGGGTATCACCCATGAAGAGAGTTTCCTTGTAAGTGCAAATGCGAGTGATGAACGCTATAAAGTCTTCGACGATATGGGAGAACATCAACAAACTCCAAGATCTTCAACAAGAGGTTCTTCAGGCTCGAAAGGAGATACCATCAGAGGACATGACCATCACTCTGTTGTTTCATTTGTCCTCTCAGTACTCAGCTTTCTATTCCTCTTTGATCACCAGCAGGAGGCTCAGCACCATTACTTTGCGAAGAGCTTGTGATGCTGATCTTGGACCAGGAGGAGTTGTTTTTGAACCCTCCACAAGGAGGAGGTTCTAAGGCTTTGATTGGCCAATGGTGAAAAGCTACAACAACAACATGGGAAAGGGGAAGTCTTCACAGCCGAAGTTTTTGAGAAGAAGCACAACTCGGATCGTGATGCCTTGAAGGCCGAGCGGACTTGTAACCATTGTGGCCAGAAGGGTCACTACTGGAGGAAATATCCTCAGTGGAGCACTGAGAAAGGTGCAGATTCCTTAGCTGTGCTTTATCCACGAGCGAAGACTCTGGCTTTTGTGCACCTGGAGATTATGGACACCGGAGCTTCATATTCTTCTAGCAAGAAGGCGGTTGGTCTCACCGTTGGGGATACTCGGGAGTGGATTCGGGACAGTGGTGCTTCGAGGCACATGACTCCTTCCTCTCGAGAGTTGTTATAAGCACAAGGCTAGACTTGTGGCTAAGGGCTATGACAGCAGTCAAGCGACTATGAGGACACTTTGCACACCAATAGCTAGGATGGGCATGATTTGGACAGTTCTTTCCCTTGCCTCTCATCTGCAGTGGTTGGTGTATCAGATGGATGTTAAATCTACGATCCTAAAAATGGTGACTTGCAGGAGGAGGTGTATGTTGAGCAACCTCTAGGCTTTGAGGTTCCGAGATTAAAAGGTATAGTTTACAGGTTACGGAAGGGCTTGTATGGTCTGAAACTGGCTCCCAGGGCTTGGAACTAGAAGATTGATGCTTTTTTTCAAAGATAAGGTTTCCAGAGATCATTTGCAAATCTGAACTTGTATCTCTTTCATGAATGCAGTATGGTCACATTGATTATCCTTTTATGTGAATAATCTTGTCCTCACTAGTAGTCGTGTGGAGCACATAGCCGTGACAAAGGCTGCCTTGTTAGAGGAGTTTGAGATGACGAATTTAGGCTTACTTCTTGGGATTGGAGATTTGGTAGAGCCAGAGAGGGGTCTTTGTTCCTCAACAGAGCGGTATGTTCATGAGTTGTTGGAGGCTTTGGGATCAGAGAATTGCAAGCCTATTTCATCTTTGATGGACTTAAATACAAAACTTATAGTACATGATCCTTGTGAGAAGATTGATGCCTCTTTATATCAGAAAGTGGTTTCTTCATTGATTAAGTTTTGAACACCAGATTGGACTTGAGTTTTCTAGTGGGGCCATTGAGCTCGTTTATGCTGACACCTTTGAAGACTCATTGGGACACAGGATTGCGGTTTGCGATATCTGTAGGGTATGAAGGATCTTGGACTCTTGTATGACACTAGAGGAGGATCAAAGGACCGAGTTAGTCTCCAAGGTTGGAGTGACTCTGATTGGGAAGGAGATCCAGACACGAGGAGATCTACTCCACGATATGGCTTTACCCTTGGCTTGGGAGCGATTTCTTGAAGTAGCAAGAAGCAGCCAACTATTGCCTTGTCTTCCACTACGAATAAGTATGTGGCTGCTTGTGGTGCTACTTGCAAGGTGGTGTGGCTTAGGAGGTTAC
>NC_141057.1:3095000-3100000 GCF_041138505.1 Cibotium barometz | reverse complement strand
GATATGTAAAAAGTAAAGTTATAGGCCTAATATATATATATATATATATATGTATGTATTTATAAAATGTTTGGTGACTTTTTGGTGATTGTTTACTATTTTTTATAAAAATTTGAAGATCTTTTGTTGACCAAATATTAAAAAAATATTAAAAAAAAATCACCTTAAAATCATGCATGATCCCAAAAAATTTTAAAATATAAAAAATCCCAAAAATCACCTTAAAATCATGCATGATCCCAAAATTTCACCAATTTTTCAAAAATTCACCAAATTAAAAAACACTGCTAACATAAGTGATTGAATTGAGATCCAAGGTAATTTCTTGTGTCTCTTTGTCTTGTTTCTTTGAAGCATATAATGTCATATGCCATGAGGTTGTTATCACTACTTATGTCATTGATGTGGGCTTGCATTGAAAGATTGGATGATATAGTTAATACTCTTAAAATTCAATAGGAATTTGTTCACGCATCACCATCTTGCCTCGGTTGAAAGCCTGTTGATCTCAATAAGGACAACTTTGGCTACTTTAATGTGGTTGTTATTTATGGGGCTTAAGAGGTGCAGGAGCTTTGGGTCCTTTATTCGAGAAAGTGCAGTGCATATGAGGTCGTGAGCCTTTATTTTGGATGGGTCAAATGCAAGTGCTCCCATCGTTAGCCCTTGGGACTTGTGTATTGTTGGATTGGTAGTTGTGTTCTTGTGACTGTGTTCAGTATACTTTTCGCAACTTGGAATTCCTTTGTAATCTCAACTATGGCATCCAACTACATCCAACATGGCTTGGATAGAGGTGCAGATTTTGGGATGTTCGCCTAGCTCCTATTGTTGTATCAACAAAGAACTCGTTGATCCATGCTACTTTTTGATGGTGTATATTCAAAGTTTTTTTGATGGTGTATTAATTAATGCCCACTCTGGGAAGGCATTAATAAATACAATGATGGTCTTAATTGCAAATTACTAATGCTACTTCTATTGCTATGCTTACTGCTATGACTGCTATAAAGAGCCGGCCACGTGCAGGCCATGTGATGGTATGACAAATAGGTGCTAGTATGTCTTCTCTTCCATGGAGGAAACAAAAAAAGAAGCCATGCCCTCTTTCAAGAGGAAACATGTACAAACCACGCATGAGCAAGACTGAGTAGAGCGGAGAGAACCCTAGAGCTTGAGCAGGACTCAACAGAGGGGACGAGTCTTTGCATCAAAGAAAAAGGGAGGGAGCAGGAGGGCAAGGCACGTGCGAGAGAGAGAAAGACCAAGTAGAGAGGGTGAGTGCCTATTTTTGAAGCAAGCACATCAGCTAGGATAAACCTACAAGGTAGCGAGCCTGAGCACATCACCTACAGAGTAGCGAAGCTGTCACATGATAGAGAGAGGGGGTTACATATTCATGAGGCAGAGGTTGCTGATGAAGGAAATGTAGTTTGTCAAATATTGCTAATTAAGGAAATTTATCCCATAAAACATGATGGAAAATTATGTCGAAAAACCTTAATGAAACCTTTTGAGAATACACGCTCTCACGCTCATTAATTATTGCGCACTTGGAAGCACATTGTGGGTACATATTGGCAACTTGCTTGTGTTTGCTTCTTAGAATATTCCGTACACTCCATTCACTAAGCTATCTACAACGTCGGTGTTGCGAACACATAGCTCCACTATCATTCCCTTCTTGAGCTCAATGGATGAGGCAAGACGTGCAGTGGCTTGTGGGTCATCTGGGATAACCACGCTTTGCATTTTTTTGTCTCGTGCAACAAGAACATATGCTTCTTCATTAAGGTTGTTGAAGACAATTCGATTGTGCTTGTTTGTAAGATCGTTTGGGAAAAAGAGATGAGGTATTGTATAGATGTTTAAGGGCTTGCCTTGGAATGTTGAATTGATGCAATGCAAGTGATGGTCTGTGCAGATGGTGAGCTTGATTCTAATGAGGATGGCAATTAACTTGTCATGAGTTTGCCTTATTGTTGTCTAACTCATAGGCCTATATGTGTGCACGCCAATAAGAGGGTGCTAAGACGCCAAGTGATCAATCATACCAGACATATGACACTGGCTTGAGGGATTTGGCAGCACTTGGCCTCTCTATACAATTGGGTATCACCCATGAAGAGAGTTTCCTTATGTAAGTGCAGATGTGAGTGATGAACCCTGTAAAGTCTTTGACGATATGGGAGAACATCAACAAACTCCAGGATCTTCAAGAGAAGGTTCTTTAGGTTCGGAAGGAGATATCATCAGAGGACATGGTCATCACTCTGTTGTTTCATTTTTCCTCTCAGTACTCAGCTTTCTATTCCTCTTTGATCACCAGCGGGAGGCGCAGCACCATTATTTTGCGAAGAGCTTGTGATGATGATCTTGGACCAGGAGGAGTTGTTTTTGAACCCTCCACAGGGAGGAGGGTCTAAGGCTTTGAGTGGCCAATGGTTGAAAGGCTACAACAACAACATGGGAAAAGGGAAGTCTTCACAGTCGAAGTTTTTGAGAAGAAGCACGACTCGGATCGTGATGCCTTGCAGGCCGAGTGGACTTGTAACCATTGTGGCCAAAAGGGTCACTACTCGAGGAAATGTCCTCAGTGGAGCACTGAGGAAGGTGCAAATTCTTCAGCTGTCCTGCATTTGCAAAGACTCTGGCTTTTGTGCACTTGGAGATTATGGACACCGGAGCTTCATATTCTTCTAGCAAGAAGGTGGTTGGTCTCACCATTGCGGATACTCGGGAGTGGATTCGGGACTTGGTGCTTCGAGGCACATGACTCCTTCCCGAGAGTTGTTATAGGGCCTTCGGAGGCAAACATGTCACATCTTTAGTGGTGAAAATTCCACTATCCTGATTCATAGTGAGGGTAGGTTGGAGATCGTTCTCGATGGTAGAGGGGGGAAGCACTCCTCCTCGGTTCTTTGTCCCTTCTCTTGGTTTTCATATTTTATTAGTGTGATGAGGTTTAGCATGCAGGTGGAGTTTGATGAGTATTTAGTTTCTATCCGTGACAAAGCAACATGCCAAGTTGCTTGGGAATGAAGAGTAGAGAATGAAATTTACAAACTCTCTAGCACTCTCTTCTCTTATAGGTACTCAACTCAGTGATTTGTGGCATTTGTTTTGGCCACTTGAATGTGGACACGCTATGGCGGGATTTCCGAGATCAAATGGTGGATGGCTTTTCAGATGTTGGAAGAAGCATGCAGGGACATTTCAGCTCTTGGATTCATGGGAATCAGCATAGGGAGTCTTTTCTAAAGCAGGCTACTAGGCAGGCTTTGAAACCTTTAAAGTTGGTTCACAGTGACTTGTGTGGGCCTATGCAGACCCAATCTTTGGGAGGAGCCTTGCGTTGATTGTGGATGATTGTAGTAGGTTCACATGGGTGTACTTATGGGTGTACTTTTTGCCACATAAGGACCAAGCCTTTGCTCGGTTAAGGATTGGTATGCGTTGTGGTGAAAAAAGAATCAGAATTGCAGGTGGAGACTCTTTGGGCTGACAACGGAGGGGAGTTCTCTTACAATGCTTTTGTGTGGTATTGTGCGGAGAATGGCATCAAGCGGGACCTAGCCAATACTGGGTCTCCTTCAGAGAATGGAGTGGTTGAGTGAAAGAACCAGACTGTGGTGGAGATGGCAAGGACGATGTTGGAGCATTGCGACTTTCCTCGTTCACTTTGGGGAGAGGTTGTGGCTACGACTGTCCATATTCTCATCCGATCTCCGACGACTTCCGAGATGACTCCATTTAAGGCTTATTTTGCCAAGAAACCAGATGTGTCCCATTTTCGTGTTGTTGGGAGTGATGCCTATGTTCACATTATGAAGAAGTAGAGGGGGAAGCTTGACTCGAAGTCCTAGAAGCTTGTTTTTGTGGGATATAACTCTCTTTCCAAAGGTTACAAGTTATATGACTCGGAGCGAAATGAGGTTGTTGTCAGTAGAGATGGTGTCTTTGATGACATGTTCTAGCTTCCACTGTTGAGGAGCCACCATTTCTTGGAGAGCTAGATGAGTATGAGGATGAGTCCCAGGCTATTATGCCAGTAGTCAGCCTCAGTCTCAGTAGGAGAGGTTGACCCCGAGGTTTGAGATTTTTCGTAACAATAGTAGGAAGCTCCGCGTTCTGTTTGGGTTTCAAAGTGGTTGTTTGGATACCATTCGAGAGTCTTGTGTGATGGAGTATCCCTCTAAGTAGACCACGGCGGGGGATAGACCTCGAAGATCTCATAGAGTTCGTGATAAAAGTCATTTAGAGGAGCATTTGTAAGTAAATTATGCCTTGATGTCTCGTATCATTTGGGACAAGGAGCTTACTTCAGTTAAGGAAGCTCTTTTCCAGGAGACTTGGAGGAAAGCCATGCAAGTGGAACTTGAGGCCGTAGAGAAGAATGGGACTTGGGGGTTGGTTCCGAGGCCATTGCAAAACGGTCAATCATTGGTGTTAAGTGGGTCTACAAAACTAAATATAAGTATGATGGGTCTGTGGACAAGCACAAGGCTAGACTTGTGGCTAAGGGCTATGACAGGTCAAGCATCAACTATGAGGACACTTTGCAAACCAATAGCTAGGATGGGCATGATTTGGACAGTTCTTGCCCTTGCCTCTCATCTGCAACGGTTGGTGTATTAGATGGATGTTAAATCTACGTTCTTGAAAATGGTGACTTGCAGGAGGAGGTGTATGTTGAGCAACCTCTAGGCTTTGAGGTTCCGAGATTAAAAGGTATAGTTTACAGGTTGCGGAATGGCTTGTATGGTCTGAAACTGGCTCCCAAGGCTTGGAACTAGAAGATTGATGCTTTTTTTCAAAGACAAGGTTTCCAGAGATCATTTGCAGATCTAAGCTTTTATCTCTTTCGGGAATGTAGTATGGTCACATTGATTATCCTTTTATGTGAATGATCTTGTCCTCTCCTTAGCAGTCATGTGGAGCACGGCTAGGCTGCCTTGTTAGAGGAGTTTGATATGACGAATTTAGGCTTACTTCTTGGG